>NW_010190457.1:0-16878 GCF_000695765.1 Mesitornis unicolor | reverse complement strand
GTCCACACTTCCTCAGTTTAGCCGTGAGGTTCTCTGGTTCTCAGAAACATAACTCAACAATGCTCCTCTCTCAGAAAACAATCCTTTTATCTTATTGGTTAATTGTAGATATGTTGCTGACTGCTATTTATAAAGTATTGATGTGAAAATACTTTTATCAAAGATCTATGTTTCTCTACATGGAGAAACTCATTGCCAAATACGAGAAAAGTTAAAAAATGATAAATGGACTCAAAACAAAGGTTCTGAGATGAACATTTCCTTCCACATTTCTTGATAAAGAGTAGTTCTGAATGGGTGTTCTGAATGGCTATAAATAGGCAAATGGATTTGTAATTAACAAGAAGATTTCAGTATTGTACATTAATTGAGGGTCTTTTTTCAGATAGCCATTAGAATTGTACGTGTCACTGAAATGCCACAATAGACATACTACACCTTCTGGAAATCCTGGAATGTAGCATTTCTCTATTCTAAAATAGATTAACAACTTGAAAAAAATACAATTAAAAAACCCAAAACAAACAAACAAGCAAGCCCCAGAACACATTTCCACAATGATAATTCCCTCGTAAAAATTAATATCTTTAAGCTCACCAAAACATTTCATTTTAATAAAATCGCAATATCTCGTTTAGCAATTCATCCCATACGACGTGTCAAAACAATTACTTTTTTATAAATTACATTTGCTCAAAATAAGTACACGCCAATTAAATATTTAGTCATTAGCCTATTTATTTTATAGTGTTCAGAATATTTGGATTACCACAGGCAGACTGTTTTCAGCTAAACACCCATAGGAAAATTACTAACACAATCTATTCAACCCCTTTCTTGTCCACAAACTATTGGGAATAAACCTAAAACAAGCCAAATTTAGTAGAGCTGGCAGTTACCAGGCATCATACCTTTTAGGTCTATGGAGAATATGCCAGAGTCCTAATAAAGTTAAGATAATACCTTTTTACAATCATGTTTTTGTGAACAAGTACTTCCAGGTTTTTCTGCAGAGTCTGCTTCAAAAACCATGAAGTAAAAAAAGACATTAAATACTATATGCTTTGCTGACCTTCCCTGAAAATGTTCTGGTTTTCTGAGAAAGATGCTTGTTCACTAACAAAATCAGAGACAGCCAGTTCATGTCATGTGTGCACCATAAAAGAACACAATACTGCTTCAAATTATTACTGCTACATTTTCAAGCTGCCCATTAAAGTGATGACCAGTGTCTTCCCACATGTAGCCAAAGTTGCAAAGCTAATGAGAAATAAAAAGACTTCTTAAGACTACGACAGCCAAAAGCTTAGAGAGAGGAGCAAGAAGGAATATTTACCAGGGAAAAAGTGAGTGAGGGTAAGAGACAAATATGAAGCCAAGGGAACCATTTATTTCTCTTATTATTACTGTGTTAGGTAGAAAAAGCTGCAAATGAGGCTGAAAGGGCCATAGCCAGGAGCTGTGCATTCAGACCATGGCTGCAGCAAGCCCTCACAGAGCTTATCAAAGTGTGAGCCACACAGTTCTTGCTGATTATTCATGGAGAGCTCACTTTTTCTTATTAAACTGCATTACAGGGAGCTAAGCTACATTTGACATTTTCCTATGAGTACTTCTAATGCACATAAACTGCATTAAAGCTGTTACAGAGACTGTATGATAATGAACAGACTAAAGTCCATGAAATAATCTCTCCTTTATAACATGGGCCTTAATGCAGAAAGAAATTAAGAACTTAATTTCTATAGAAAACAGTGATACTCTGAAATGGAAGGTTAAAGCACTGAACTGTGACTCAGAAGACACGAATTTAATTTCTGTATCTTCCACTTAGGTAATCTTGCAGGAATTAGTTCACAGGATAATACCACCTTGCAGGACTGTTGGGGAGATAAGTGCGTGTGTGAAGTCTCTGCTAGCCAGTCAGAGCCATAGAAGCACACTCACAGATATATATGCCTACTCTGTCTTTACTGCACATTACATCTAAATTAAATCAATGCTGCCCGCTGCAGCCTGGACTCAGCTTTTGAGTTTCCCATGCTGGCACTTTCAGCTTAGGCTGCTGGCACCCATGCTTCTGAGAGCTGCTCAAGCCCAGGCTGTGCCTCAGATGACACCAGGGCCTCTGGGGACAGAACCTTGTGTGCCCTGACATCAGCCACGCCTGCTTCACCAGGACAGAGATGCAGCTGAGGCAATAGGTCAGCGAAAGCATCTTCTTCCCATCCCACCACACTTCAAGACTTTATGGGTTATTTGTCACTTGTTCTTTGGCAGAAGGACAAGATCTTCATTTATTTGCACTGTAAACACATCGTGAAGTTCCTGTAGGCTCATTTCTCCAGCCTGTTGATATCTCTCTGGATTGCAGCATGACCCTCTGGTGTGGCACCCGCTTCTCCCAGTCTGGTATCATCTGCAAACCTGCTGAGGGTACACTCTGTCCCATCGTCCAGATCATTAATAAAGAGCTTAAGCAGGACTGGATCCAGCCTGGATCCCTGGGATACACTTCTATTTAGTGGCCTCCAACTGAACATTGTGCCATTGATCAGCACCCTCTGCACCTGGCCATTCAGACAGTTTTCAATCCACCTCACAGGCTGTAAATAAAAGTCATGCTTAGATATGAGGGAACTGAGTATTTTTACATACAGGTGAGACTCATTTTCTTCATCTTTGACCTGAGCATTATACAACTAAGTTGAAGAAATAATTAAAGCTTTGTATTTGGTAGAACAATAACAGAAAAAGGATATCTGCAGTTCTAAAAGTTAATTCCTTGTATAAGTCATCTTTGAAAAGTTCGATATTATTTCCTTACAGAATTACGAGGACTTAAGTTGGTTTTAATGAAATGTCTAACATCTGAAAACAAGGGCCTTTGCTCTTAAAGATATTTTCAGAAAGGTGCTCTTTTGTCTCAGCCAAATTCTACAGGTATTTTGAAAGTGCTGACATGAAAGATCACATTCTGGGATGTTTAGTCCCAGGGAAATACACATGCACAAATACACAATCAGGGTTCCAGATCAGTTTGGTAAGGAAAACAAATTCCACTCTGGAGCTGAATCTCAGCTGCCGGAGATGAAGCTTTGAAATCCACACTTTCAAATCCCTCACATTTACTTTCAGAAGTCATGGAGTTGAGTCTGAAGCACGCAATGAAAGTGAGAAAATACAAAGTGAACAGAAGAAAAGAATCCAGGCCATTTCTGAATCACAGAAGTTGAATGGCAGGGAGTGTCACACTGTCCCAGCAATCCGTGGAAGACATGCTCCAAAAAGCTTCAAAATCTGCTATGCTGGAGCTAAACTGATCAAAATGGCTACAGCATGATGGTTAGGCTCTGCAGAAGCTGTCTTGGATATCTTGGATAATATTCCTTTAAAACCAGGTATAAATTTCATAGGAAAATTAAGCATCAGCTAACATTGCTAATGCAAATCTCCAGTTCACTGTGGCTATTCATGCAAGAAATCAGCACATGATGGCACATTTAAAAAGTTTTACTGTTAATGCAAAAATGTAGTTTAATAAGAAATAACTTTACTAATCCTCTAGGGAGGCAAGAAGAATGTTTAAATAATTAATAAAGACTTTTCTACCTCAATTTTTTTCTTTGACAGGAAATTTCAATACATGAATATTGGATTTTAAATCCTGTTTTCTAGCTTGTGTTATACAAGGACACAATATGATTCATATGACTGATCACCTCTTCATAGAAGGACCTTATTTTGCTCAGCATTGTTCAGACATGGAACAAATTACATTACTTCACCATCTCTAAGAGAACAGAGAGATGGAAACAAATGAGCAGAACACAGGGAAAAGGGAGACACCATTCATCAGCATGACAGGCAGCAGTCTCAGCAAACCATCAGAATAACTGTTGTCAAAACTCTACAGTCATCACAACAAAAAGAATATCACAGAATCACAGAACCGCTCGGTTGGAAAAGCCCTCTGAGATCATCACGTCCAACCGTTCCTGTCTACCCCCTAAACCATATCCCTAAGTACCTCGTCTACCCGCTCTTTAAACACATCCAGGGATGGTGACTCCACCACCTCCCTGGGCAGCCTGTTCCAGCTTCTGACGACCCTCTCAGGAAAGAACTTCCTCCTTATCTCTAACCTGAACCTCCCTTGGCACAGCTTGGTGCCGTTTCCCCTTGTTCTATCCCCCATCACCTGGGAGCAGAGACCAGCACCCACCTCTCTCCAAGCTCCCTTGAGGCAGTTGGAGGTGGTGATGAGGTCTCCCCTCAGCCTTCTCTTCTCCAGGCTAAACAAGCCCAGTTCCCTCAGCCGCTCCTCATCAGGCTTGTTCTCCAGAGCCCTCCCCATCCTTGTGGCTTTTCTCCACATATCAAGGAGTGACAGGAAAGACTATGAGAAAGTTGCTTTATGATGTTAATCCAGAGCTTTTCCTAAAATGGCAGGAGCAGCAGAGAAAAACTATGAGGATGCTTGCTTAAAAATAATCTGCACTACTTCTGTTAACTTCTTTATACACAGCACAACCTTAATGGCCTGCTCTTTCCATAAGCAATTCTACAGAAACAGAAGTTTAAGAATAAAACAGAAAACTGAGAGGTAACAGGGACTAAAACAGACTGCAGCCTAGACATCAAAGTCTGACCAAACCAACAAAACGCATGGTTCTTCACACTCTTGCCCAATCCTCCCTGCCTCACCACCTGACATCACCTTAAACAGAAAACTTGAAACTCTAAAGAGACACTGCAGATTAGTACCATCTCTGTATAGCAAATTTAAGATGAGAAGCTATTTCAAAAGAAGTTCCTTACGTCAACACTCAAAAGACTTCTCCTTCCTGCAAAGATTATTCCTTTGTATACAGGTGTATGTGCATCTGTGTGTACCAGTACATACGCATTTATGTGTTAAGAAGGAGAAAAAGTTGTAGAGGGGGACTAAACTGTGAAAGAGTACTCGATTTTGCAATAATGTCTGTGCAGTTTTACCTCCGTAACTTTGCACAAGGCTCTACAAGACTGTAACTTTAATTTCACGTGAGTAAGTCTCATAATCACCTACACAATTTTAGGCTGCAAGTCAATTTGCATGGTTCCCAAGAAGATAAGTTTTTAAAAATCTTATCTGGAATCCACTGACAAAAATGGAGGAAACAAGTATAAAAAGATACAATGATGAATTAGTTCCTATAGAAAACTTATCTTTTCCTGAGCCCATCAGGTTAGCCTAGATAATCACTAAACATTTTGTATTTGCTTTTCTTTATTATCATCTCCAGCTTTATATTTTTACTATGCCTAGGCAGAGCACTTGTGATTCTCTCTTTTTCTTTTTCAAAATAACAAACAAGGATAAAGGGGATTTGGGAAAGTCAGGTTACATGTAAACAAGTATAACATATATTTTCTATTTATGCAGGTATATTTACTAGGTAAAACATCCATTTATAAGATTAGGCCACATACTTTACAAATTCTAATCACAAACAATCGGAAGTGTTATTTTTACAGCAATTACTATACAGGATAAATATAAAATAAGCTCTGAATGGAGAATTGTAAGCTCTGTGTGTGAGGCATGGAAGGGTAGGAAGAAAACAAGATGACGATGTCTTTAAAAAAGATAACAGAAAGGGCAAGAAAAGGTGATGGAGCCTTCACGTGTCATTCTGCTTGAGTTAAGGGTATTAAAAAAGGTCATAATTAAACTGCAGATAGCAAATATATTCACAAAACGAATTGTCTGAACCACTATTCTCTACCTACAAACTACATTAAATTATATGCCAAATATAGTATTGTACTAATCGGAACCTCTCATGTCATTACTATTAATTTTTCAGCTGCATCCTAGATAAGCATCTCTCCAAAATAACACATGACATTTTCCTATCATCCAGCACTATAACTAACTGTTATGGTTTAAGGGATAACAGCCTGAAAGGGAAGGACAGGCAGTGTCTGTAGGACCCTGGGGGGTCACAGATCAGTGCTGTTCCCTCCCCTTTCTGGTCACAGTCTATAAAAACCAAGGAGGCCCGAGGTTTTCATGGGCTTTTCCTGGTTTCCTGGGCTGTTTGCTGTCGCATCTTGGGACGGCTGGGGCTACCTCCACGTGGGCAGCATCCACCACCTGCTCCCGGCACCACTGCAGTCCCTGGGGACGAGGCACAGCGGTCACAGCAGCCACGAGGCACTGCTGGCATCAGGTTTTGTATAGAGTTAAATATCCTTTGTCCCTTACTCATTCTCTTTTCCTTTCCCCTGTTGTTTTTCATTAAACTGTTACAGTCTTAACGTTCAACCTTGTGTGAAGCATCTTTTTCTCTATTTCCTTTTTTTAAATCCTCCCCTGGGAGGGTGAGGGACAACAGAGAGAAAATCCTGCTCCCTGGGCTTGCCCTGAGCCCTAAACGGAGACACAAACGATTAAAAAGGCACTGAATAATGTTTGCATGGGCATCTTTCTTTTCCCAAGTGAAGACAATATAAACCATGGCAGATGTAGTATTGCATATGTTGACTGTAGAAGTACCTTGCATGGAAAGCCACACAGACCCCTTAGGGTTACATGAAAGTTGCAGACAGCAGGTGAGGAGGAAGGGAACAGTAAGCAAGTAAGGTTGGGAAGATCATTTAGGAACGATAGATCTTACAGTGATTCTTGCAGGCAGAGTAAGATTTACCAGGATATTAAAAAGGACACTGGAGAAATGTGAGCTTAATGCAGAAGAGGAATGCCTAGGAGATGATTTGAAAAGTGGGAAACATTCAGCTTAGCAGAAAACAAACATGTTTTCCCAAGGGATTTCCCCCCTCCCTTCACAAATACAAGTTTTAATGAATACTGATTAGTCTAAAGAACTAATCTACATCAGCTTTAAGGCATGGAAAAAACTGTCAATTTGGATTTGCAGGTACTCCAATTTCTAGAGAAATGTAAAGATAACTTGTAATATATACGCACAAACCAGATCCTATTCTGTCTTTTTAATACGCAGGTTGTGGTGTGGTTAGGTGAAACACCCAAATCATAGAAAAGCGAATTTTGTCTCTTAAGTCAATAGAACATTTTCTATCTTGTGAACTACAAGAAAGAATTAATTCTAGTGGATACTGATTTCCACCTTCAGTCTGTAAAATCAAATAGACAATTACTATAAATACAGTTTAAGTGAAAGTTTAGAATTCCTTTAAATGGGTCATTTTTTATTTCATTCCCTATACAAAGAATTTAATCTAAGTCATTCTTCTCCAAAAAAAATCTCAATTTATGCATTTAATTACCTCTTGGACTTCCAAGGAAAGGCAGATTCAGGACTGAATAGCTGCTGTGTCAAACAAAGAATGATAACCCAAGCTCTGTGTGCCTTGAGGACTCTATAGCATCTCATAAGGTATGAGCTCCATTTGAAGCTCTTCCCAAAGAACTGCGTCTTCGTAACTTCTCTCCCCTCTTTGAATTCTCAGTCACCTGCAGCAAGCAGGGTACTCAAAGAGACCCTTGCTTCAACAGAGAGATCTGTTTTCTTCAAACACATGGGAACCTCAGTATTTCTGAGTCTGTTGCTCTGTCAAATTGGTTTGAAATTGGGCAGGATATCAAAAAAATACTACAGGACATACGGTCAAGAACAAGACCTTCCTTTAGCAAACCAGGCTACAATACAGCCTTCAGCATTAACAAGAGAAACAAAGAAATTGATTTTAAGTAGTACTGTTCAGATAGGAAACACTTTTATACATTTACTATAAATTTCAAATGCCTTTTTTCAGACATGGTTTAACAAGTAGAAACTACAGTCCACCATGTAAACAGAGATCTCTTTTTTAAGCAAGTGAAAAGTTCGATTACATACAGCCTTCAGCATTAACAAGAGAAACAAAGAAATTGATTTTAAGTAGTACTGTTCAGATAGGAAACACTTTTATACATTTACTATAAATTTCAAATGCCTTTTTTCAGACATGGTTTAACATGTAGAAACTACAGTCCATGTAAACAGAGATCTTTTTTTTTGAGCAAGTGAAAAATTCGATTACATGGTTTCAGTTTCTTCAACGCTTTAAAAGCATGTAAAGAACAAAAGAAGAATTTTAATTTACGTGGAGGTAGGCCCAGCCGTCCCAAGATGCGACAGGAAACAGCCCAGGAAACCAGGAAAAGCCCACAAAAACCTCAGGCCTCCTCGGTTTTTTATGGACTGTGGCCGGAAAGGGGAGGGAATAGAACTGATCTGTGACCCTCGTTCTTTTATATTTTTAAATTTAAAAAACAATGTTTTGTTAATTTTAAAGCACTATCCCAGGCTCTCACTTTCTGTACAGCATTATTGACACATGAAAGTCAACATCATATTGCCAGTGCATGAAATTAAACACACATCCTCATTGGTTTTTCTTTTCAGTTTAGTTGCTGTTTCTTCAAGCAAGTTTTAAAGCGTTTCCAAATAAGCTTAAAGACATCTAATGTATTTTTTAATTCCAGCAGATTGCTTTCTGAAGTGGCATTGTATCCTTAAGGTGCGATATCCAGTTATCAACTATAGAAAATACTTAGAATTCCCTAGTACATAAGATTATCTCTTCTAGCAATAAGTAAAAGCACTGGATGTAAGGATCTAGAATACTGCTTTCAGTAAGATATAAAGGCATAACAGAAACAAGATAAGAAATAATTTTACATGTATGATATTTATCTGTTATTGTTCAAGTATAAGACAACCGAAAAATTTAGGTAGAGTCCTCTCTTGATTAGCCTGTAAGCTTCTACCCTTTTCAACTACACATTATATATTTTAACATTCACAAGCCGCTTGCAACAACGTTTAAAAGTAATTTGCAACTCAAACTTGGCTTCCAACTACAGGTAAAGGCAAGCTTTTAACACGGCAAACATTAACATTAAAATGATCACTTTAGACTTGCCCCCTTGTAGCCTGGCATGCACATAAATCTTGTGATGATGGAGCCTGTAGGTGGCTCCTCCTCCAGACTTTGGTTTTGGGGTATGTTTGTTTGTTTGGGGGGTGTTTGTCTGTTTTGGAGGGATTTTTTTGGTTTTGGTTTAAAAAAAACACAAAAAAACCCACCACATACCATATTCTTGCATATTGTTCTTCAGGTAAGCCCAATGACCCATTAATTTTTGGTGTGAATTTACTAGTGCCTCCTCAGAGTAGCAGCACAGAGATGCCTGTTGTAAGCTTTCTTTCCTGACTGGACCAATATGACTATACAGTACAGGAGAAAATTATTCCAAATATTACCTTATCAATATAGGTTAGGGGATAGCCAGACAGAAAACCAGCATCTGAGAGACTAAACAGAACCTTGCTCAGCTAAACCAAAGACCAAAGCAGTACTGTGGGTATTTGGGCAATAAATATGATGGAAAATAAGGGCAGCCACCTACAGAAAAATATCTGTGACTTTTACATTACAATTATTAAATGTGTAAATATTGTTTCCATTTTCACAGACAAGAATTACCTTACACCCACATCAGCACGTTCTAATTTGTGCCACTGTTTCCCTTGGCTCTGATTTTGTGTACTGTTTAGATGGTGCACCAGTCTATTTCTTCACAACACTGATTTTTTTAACAAGTCAATTATCAAACCCTTAATCTGCATGAAAACTACATTGCCTAAATGTTTGGACTTTTAAAGCATAACTACATGAGATTATGTTTCTTGGATACAACAAGAAATTAAACTTCTAAAATTAAGTGTAGAAATACAGTTTTTCTAGAGGGAAACAGATTCAGAAGTAATCTATTAGCAGTCTGAGTGCAGCAACAGTAGCATCAAGCTACATAAAGTTTATCTGAATGACAAAAGCATTGAATATTTTTAAGATTAATTTTAAAATACAATCATACCTAGATAATGTGTCTGAATTGTTTGAACTCTGTTGCTAGTTCTAATTATTTTTTTTTTCATATTTTTGTTTTTCTTCTTTCTCAGCTGCAGCCAGCATGGCCTGAAATGTCACGGCTTACAGGCTATTTGCACGCTCAAGCTAATCTAAATTTAAACTCTTCTGATTTTTGACCCAAGGGAATAAACTGCAATCAAATACAAATTGCAAAAGTATTCAGCATTATAATTCAGTTTCCTGGAATCTGAGTTTACAGTCATCTCTGGTTCCCATTTTTACATCTACTAACCAAATCCCACCCTTCTTGCATAAAAGATGAATCTCAATCTGTAAACAGCGCTGCCCAGGTGTTTCACTGCATTTGTGCTCCCTCTTCAGAGAGAATGTCCCCAAGTGCTGCCAGTAGTTTGTCAGAAATTTACTTAAAGCAAATGCTTCCTAATGACCCGTTGAAAAAAATAAAGCTTATCACGCATATAAGGATAAAATTAATATATTATTAATGGTTTCTACCAGCTTACTGCTAAGTCGTGCACTTTGCAAATGTTGCTCAGTCTATATTCTCCAGATTTCAGTGGTTGAGTATTCTTTAGCACGCACAGGGCGTGGGTTCACTTGAGCACCAACACGAAACTCTGAGTCCTGGAGAAAAAAAATTAAAATTATTAATTACTAGAAATGCCGCATAAGTTCATACAATGTACTACCTATGCTACTACTTTGTCTTATTTTTTCACTTTTATTTTTAAACTCTGTTGAGTTTTCATCATTTTTTTAAATCACTGTTGTCCCCATTTTATTCACTTTGATGCATATTGTTAAAGCTGAGTGCAGGCATACCTGGAAGACTGGGGTCCATAGTAAACCACTGAATACTATGAGATTTATTTGTTTGTTCTTTTGAAATTATATTGCTACAAGTTAACTTTTGGACAGTTATGTCAATATAGCATTGCTCTGGAAAGAGATCAGTACTAATCATTATCTGCGATGAAATATCAATTCAACACGTATGCCACCAAAACGCCTTCTTTGACCAAAACAGAAGAAAAACCACTTATGTAGTTCAATGTAACAGCAATGGGAAAGCAGCAACTTGACACTGTGGATACAGAGAGAGGCAGTAAAAAACAACAAATAAAATGTTGGTGCCCTTTATACTCAAAGTTTGTGTAACTGGTGTAAGTGACAAAAATTCGGCCTGATACTTTTATTGTTACTGTCATTTATGTACCTGCTATTGGAAAAAGA
The DNA here is from genome assembly GCF_000695765.1 of Mesitornis unicolor. Lineage (NCBI taxonomy): Eukaryota > Metazoa > Chordata > Aves > Mesitornithiformes > Mesitornithidae > Mesitornis > Mesitornis unicolor. Next base: position 5,736 of record NW_010190457.1, on the reverse strand, counting down.
TTTGATGCTTAAAAGGGAAGGCTGTTAATTTGTTAGTATAAAATCCCTTATCTTAAATTTAAGACAATCTCTGTTTTTAGTAAGTATTTTGTGGAAGATAGTCGAAAGCACATGTCAAAATTCAGGTAAATTAAGTAATCAGAAAAAAGTGCTCTAGAATTGGTTAACAGTAAGTTTTAAAGGTACCAATTTAAGACACATTCTCCATTTTTCCATAGCCTATTTTTTTTTCCTACCACTATTTTCCATGAAGGGGAGGTCTACAACTTGCACTGCAAGTACAATGCTTATAAAAATCCAAAATACATACATACATAGAGTTAATCTTGCAGCCTCATTTCCAAACAGTATGGTCTCGGACTTTTTCCAAGATTAGTCAGCAGACTAGGAGATTTATTACTAACTCTAATTAACTAAGCTAAATGGCTTTATTAAAAATAGATTGTCATTAAAGAATGTAAGAAGTGTAACTGTGCACAATATATTCAGGATTACTCTAGTCATTACAAAACCACTTACAAAACCTATACCGTTTTCTGAAGACTTAGCTGATCATTCGCTTCTGCAACATTTTTTAGGACATCCTGCTGTGACAAGCTTTAAAAGAAAGACTAAAATTACCATACTCTCTAAAATGCCCATCAACCACTAAGATTAAGAATGGAATAAAATCAATGTATTTTAATCTGAAAATGTACACACACAGCAGGGATAACCACTAACTTGTTTAGGATTTGTTTGCACTAACTTGATGGTAGCCACTCTGTTAAGCTGTAGGAATGAGAGCACGGGGGTTGGACCGGATGATCTTTCGTGGTCCCTTCCAACTCTTAATATTCTGTGATTCTATGAAAACCCTGAAACTCTTGCTCTGTTCTGCAAGTTGCTTAGTTTTGGTGCAATGCAGATGGGTGGCTTCAAGAGGAACCAAATATTAAGCAGGAAACTATCGAATTAGTATTAAGTGCTTTGCCGCAAGAGTGACAGAAAATTAACATAAAATACAGTAGCTGAGCAGCATTCTATCTTTTTTCATGTTTTCTATAATTGAAGGAATAAGGTATCCTTTTCTAGCAGTGTATGAAAGACCTAAAGATATTAGAATGCCATCAGCGAAACAGTCAGTAGCCAGTGCTGTACAATTCTAAATACTGAAACAAATTTCGAAATGTTCCAGTGTCTACTGCAACTACACTACAACACATATGCACTTTATTTTCCCATTTTTATCATGACCACAATTATTGTATGAACATCTGAAATGTAAGGAAAGGAACCAGAAAGCAATAGCAGGAGAGCACAGTAAAACTTTTATTGCATAATACATCTTGCTTGGCTTGCTTATAAAAAACATAAAATCACCCACAAAGGCTGTGGCCATATAAATCCTCCTTATTAAGTTTATAACCCTGACAATTTTTCCTTTTTTAAAAATAAAATAAACATGAAGATAATAGGTAATAAGTAGTAAAAGTCACCTTTATTTTAAAAAGCAACGGTAAAACTGTTCTGTCTTCATGTTCAGGGCTAGCGCAGCTCTTCAGACAGCTTGTGACCCGTTGGCTAACAGTAAATTTAAACTTGAAACTGCTTCTGACAGCATCAGTTTTCAGGGTCTGCCAAATCAAGTCTTCCTACAGCCACTGACTATGCCATAAAGAAACTAGAAAGCACTACTACTGTAAATGTATCACTATACCACAGAGATTTGGTCCGTTATTGACCAGAGCTCTTATTAGCATTCATTGATAAATCTACAGAAATTATTCGCTACTATCAAAAGGACAAGCTTGAAGATCAAAAGCTGCTGCACTTCACTAGTGTTTTTCTTTTATTGTGACTATTAAGGCATATTTTTCAATTATTAATAATCTGAGAGATTGGAAGAGGAAGCTTGGACTTATAAAAAGATCCATCACTGAAATGCTATAACTTTCTTCCACTTTTTAGCAGCGCAGCTTAACTTCACTTTTATCGCCACTATTTCAGAAAGTAACAGTATAAAAGGAAAAAACTTCCTCTGTGGTAAAACACGTTGCCCAAACCTACAGAAATAAAACACCTGTAACATTTTAGCTTCTGCTAAAGCTTAAACTTCTTAGCAAATACCCAAGTAAATCACATTTGTCAGATTAAAGCAACACGATTGTGGATGATGCTGTTAAGGACAAACATGCCACTCCAATGTGGGGACTGTAACATAATTTGTACACTAGAGACAAATATCCAATGAGCTGCAGTTGCTTCAAGGACTGAGAGCTTGGAGTCCTATGCTCCAGCTTGGACCTAGAGCTGAGAAACACAGGATGGCTTCTTGAGCTTGCTCAGGATTGACCGCACAACAATTAGTACATTTTAGATGTTCTGCACCCACACTGAATGGAAAACAAATACTCAAGCTTTATAAAGATTAACAGATTATTATTCCAGTGTAGGAACAGTCTTCAAAGTAAACTATTCATTGAAGACCTGTTCTATCTTAAAAAGGTATCTATGCTGTGGAGAAATACTACATGCACCTTCTTCCATCACTTCTACCATTCCAACCACCTCGTCAAATGTATTTTAACTCCTTCTGTTGATTAACCTAGTCTGTTACAGTATACAGCATGGCCAACAACCTCTGCTGAGTCAGTGAGAAGTCACAGTGAAATGATGCAAGTACATGAATGTACTAACAATTCTCAGTGATAAATTCAGTTACAGTCTCAATAAAGTGACATAATGATCACCCAACTTTTTAAATTAATGCTCCCTGATTGTGGGAAGTTAACTTAATACATGTGATTAAAATTAATTTCTTAATTTAAAATTATGCGAGTCAATATAACAACTCTAAGATTAAAAAGCTATACCGGTAATGCCATGCCTGGATTTTAAATACCTACTTCTGATTACCATTAACAAGAATTATGAATGCAAAATCATGACATGTGAAGGAATAAATTCAGTACTATTATAATGGTAGCAATTCTGAATGCGTGGACCTCATTCTTGTTATCATAGCATCACTGCATCATAACAGTAGAATATGCTCCAGTTTGTTTTTCAAAACAGTATTATACCATGCAGATGATGAACCTTTTACAAGGCACAAAACAATATCTATGCTCATACAACACAGATGTATAGCACAGCTACATATATAACTTAAATCTTGCATAAATAAGTAAAAACACTGGTACAAAACTCAGCCTCATCATTTGCCAAGGAGAAGTAAAATAACATCAATGAAAATGCTGTAATAAATTATGAGGATACAAGGCATGCAGTCGCTAGCCTGGATTTTCATTGCAGCTTTGTAAGTCACAAATAATCATCTGTTCTTCAAAAAGATGTTTCCTATCCTTTGATTTAAAATGCCTATGCTTGAAAAAGCTACTATATTTATGATCAATGTTAAAATAAACAATGGTACAATAAAATACAGAAACTTCTTCCAATTATATTTTTATTTTGTAGTTTTAAATTTTGATTATGGTGCAATTAAATTTTAGCAATATTTTAAATCACAGCAGCACGTGCTGCATATGCCATGCAACTCAATTAGGCACATTAAAGAGGTGAGGCTGATTATATGATAGACATCAAGTTACTTCAGTTTTCTGATGTACTCCAAAGGATGTTGCAGGATTTCCCTTTTTATAGATATCTTAAAAACTGTTCATAGTGATATGTTCATAGTGAATTTTCTCTACTAGAGGACTATCCTATATTAGAGTCAATTAACAAATGTAGATTCTTTCTTCCAATAAATGGTCTAGTTTCTGTTTGCTTTCTTGGAACTGCCACATGAATCAAGAAATCTGTTATTAAACATCACATGTTCAGATCCAAATGTATAAAAAGTCTCTTAGACCATACACATCGATGTATGGTACAGTACCATAGATATTACGGTATCATGTTTAATAAATCCCAACTTATATCAAATCTGTGTGTCACGTGTGATTCTCCCCATCGCAGTACTCAAACTGATTTGAAGGTCCTAGAGTCAGAGCTAGTAACAGTTAGCTTGCTGCCCACTTCTTGGGAACCTAGCATTAAAGGAACAACTATAGTTAACAAATATGAATAAAGAAACTCAGTGCACATTATGAAGTTACCATAAAATATTTGCAGACAGGACCGTCACTGCGTTCGTGCCTCCTTTCAAACACTGTTTAAGAGACTCCTTTGCCTCCAGTGGGAAGGTAACGAAGCTTCACATGTGTAAACCGCTAAGGAAAATTCACACGTCTGTCACCAGTCAGCACCAGATGCTAGGCTGCTGCTGCTACCCTGGGGGATGGAGGACATCGTGTTACCCAGTGCTGTCCCCACTCAGCAGCTGGCAATGTTCCTTTCCCTTCTACATGACAAGAAACTTGGGCTGAAACAACTGCTAAGGAAGGTTTTGGCTCTTGCAGTGCCACGTAAAAGGTGCAAGCTCCCTGTGGGCTGAAACACAGCTATGGATTGCAAACGTTCCCCCTGCACATGTAAACAACAGAAGCCGTTTTCTTTGTGAGGTGTACCATTAACAAGTAGCTATCATATCTATGAACCATCTTCAGCAGAGAAACTTCTGGCCTAAATTTTGCCTTAATGATTTTTAACTAAACTAGGTGCTTTTACAAAGTTTTAAGATATTAACTTGCATCTACTTCTATCAGAAGTTGTAAGCAATGAAGTAATTTTAAACTTCTAACAGTTTAAAGACATAAAATTATTATTTTTACAGAGTATAATACAAATGTCAGTATCACATTTCTGTGGAATTACCAGGTTATTTCTGCCATACTGTCTTTCCACTCAAATATTTAACTACGAAAAGTTCATCCTGACTGTTACCAGTTCTGTCTGGGGTTTCTTTGAGAAATATCATGGACCTCTGAAAACCTGTTAATATAAAATCTCCGTCTATGTATACAGAATGCCAAAGCACAATAGGTAAAAAATACTACCAATGCACAGTAGGCTGGGAAGATGAGATTTACACAGGCAAACACTAGTTGTTCAAATATAGCACGACCACACTAAAACATCTCAATGCTTTATAGAAATAGGCTCTTTGCTATAACAGTGGGACTAATGCATTGCTCTATAATAAATACAAAATGCTTTCATTATATAATTGCTACTATATAGATAGACTATATGTATCACGTATAAAATATATGTATAAGTTTTATATCCAACACATATCTATGTGTTAATACACAAAACTAGTGTACAAGGCATGAAGCAAGAGGAAGAACTTGAATTTACCCATTTTAAGTATTACTACATCTAGCAGATGATGTTAATCCTTGAACTAGGAAAAAAAAAGATATTATTCTCTGGGGAAAAAAAATAATCTTGCTACTTGACATAAGTGCTGATTAAAAGAAATAAAAAATAAAAAGACAGGCAGCCATACAGGCCCTGTCATGTTTAAGGCTGGTATGTCAAATATCGATTTATAATTATTAAAATTAGTTTATAATATTTCCCCAACACAGGCTTGGTAAGTCATTATGAATTTTAGTCCAAAGGATCATAGTTAAAATGAATTATGTTTTAACAGCTATCAAAATGTTTTGATGCCACAAAATACCGCCAAACGTTTCTTTGCTAATTCCTTCCCCTAGCACGTGTTGTGACTTAGAAGTATCTTCCCATTGGTGAAGACAGCAAAATTACAAGCCTAGGAGTTCTGAAATAACAGTAAGGTCTTCATCAGGATCCCAGAACGTCAGGGATTGGAAGGGACCT
>NW_010190456.1:0-31670 GCF_000695765.1 Mesitornis unicolor | reverse complement strand
AATTAGTTTTATTTAGCTCAAACCAGGACAAAACTGTTGGTGCAGAATAATACCTTAAAGAATTACTGATCATAAATTTATATTCATTAACTTATTGAGTGCCTGTAGTGGGTGTACACAGTCAGGTTTTGGTGGGGAGAGGGGGTGTTAATGCAGGGTTGGCTTCTGTGAGAAGTGGCTAGGGGCTGCCCTATGCCAGACACAGCGGGTTTCAGCCAGCTCCACAATGGATCCACCGTAGAACATAACTGAATCCTTCATATAACTGGTTGTGCCTCTAAGAAAAGATATTTAAGAAAAAGCAAAAATACTGGACAGAGAGAGGAGGGGAAAAAAAGGGTGATATGATAGCAAAAACAGACTGACAAGTTCTTGTTTAGAGAACACAATTTCAGTGCTGCTCTATCATGTAAACTATTTTAGTGGTCTTAATATATGTACTTTAATGGACTACTGTTAAACAAATCACTGAATAAGTTCAGGTTAATGGTAAGACTACTTCTGTAAAAATTAGATTTTGCTCATATAATTAAGTCATAGAATCATAGAATGGTTTGGGTTGGAAGGGATCTTACAGATCATCCAGTCCCAACTTCCTTGCCATGCATAGGGATAACTTCTATTAGATCAAGTTGCTCAATTATTCATTCAATCTGGCCTTGAACAATTCTAGGGAGGAGGGATCCACAACTTCTCTGGGAAACTTGCTTTTATCATTTTACTAACCTACATTACTTCATCATACTATTAATATATTTGCTGATAGTTATGGGTCAGCAAATTGTGCCTCTGAGACAAAAGGAAGGGCAGAAATATCTGCCAGTTCTCTTGCTGAAATAGTGCCTTACAATACATTGATCTAGAACTTCAGCAGGTACTTTAGCTTAAACTTGGGAGCATATTGATATGCAATATCACAAACTTAGTTTCAATTACAGTATCTTGTCTTTAACTGTTATGTGTATTGTCATGCTGGTCCAACTGGACACATTCATTTCTCTTAGAGAGCTTTTGACCAATGATATACAGGGATGAAGAATCCTTAAAAAATTCTTAAAATAATTAATTTATTCGTTAAATGGTGTTGGAGATAAAATGTTTAGCTCTAGTCTTATAGGCATGATCAGACTCATGGCTATTCATAAAACCACTTACACTGAGATGAAAATAAAGTTGGATGTGTCTTCCACTTCTATTACAGTGTCATTTAAACTTTTTAGTAATCTGGAGATATCTTCCAAATGGCACATGATGTAGACAATTTAATTCTGTTTTAGGAACTGTGGTCCCTGGTGAGGAGTCACAGCGGCCATGAGGCACTGCTCGGACACTTTCACTCAAGACTACTGGGATCGGGTTTTGTATATAGTTATATATTTTTTGTCCCTTATTAATTCCTTTTTCCTTTCCCCTATTCTTTTTCATTAAACTTCTTATAGTCTTAACTTCCAACCTTGTGTGAAGTATCTTTTATCTATTCCAATCATTTCTTAATCGTTCCCTGGGAGGGTGGAGTACAATAGAGAAAAAATCCTGCTCCCCTGGGTTTGCCCTGAGCCCTAAACGGAGACACCATAATAAAACTTATAGATAGTTTTTATTGAAAATAAATTCAAATATATCTATCAAGGAAATCACTGAAACACAGCTTTCTAGTAAGATTCAGAACCTGCAATAAATAACTAGTGAGCAGAAAATCCTGGTCCATGCTCCCCAGTAAAAAGAAAAATGTAAGAATTATGTTGCAGTACTCCTTTTAAATTGACTTTCCGAATACCATTGTAGTAGCTGTTCACAGATAAATTTGTCATGAAAACACTGTGCTTACTTACATATGTGGTGTATTCAAAAGTCAATGCATTAATGTAGGAGAAATAAAACAAGCTTTTATGCAGAAGAGTCATATACTATTATTTTATAAGTTGTTTGGTTTAGTATAATTTAAATATGATGCGCTATTGAAGAAAAATGTCACTGAATTATGGCTGATGCTAAACTCACCTGCAGTGGTTAATTATATAACTTTTTGTGCCTTACTGTCCAAATCAGAGGTTTCTTATAACTACTGTGGCTCCAGGTTGGCCCTGACCCAAGGGAACTTGAGGCAACTCAGTTTCAAACCTGTCTGGATTCCAGTCATGGCTGGATTATGTGTTGGGCTTGGAAACTGATGGTAAATAAAGTTCTAGACATACAAACATCAGTTTTGGACACATTCCTAATGCTACAGACACTTTCACTCTCTTGCGTCACCCCCCTGTAAGATTCTTATTCAGGTAACTCCTAAAAAGTCTGAAGATTTTTTGTCATTTGGGGCTGGTCTGGCCACTAAATCGTGGATATATGCTCTTTATTAACCCCTCTCCCCTCCCCAGTAGGAAAGAGAAAAGAGAATAAGGGAGAGAGACTTCACGGTTTGGAAAATAAAACTAACAGATTTAATAAAACAACAATACTAATACTACAGGATACTAATGTAAATAGGAAAACAATGAAATATATACAGATATGTACAAATATATGTAATAAAACCTATATAAAATCCTCCCTCAATGATGATTGCATCACCAGAGGCTCTGTGCAGCAGGGCACTGGAAAAATCCCAGTCTGAACTCAACAGCAGGTGTGAGCAGTATGCAGTAACACACGAATCAGGAGACCAGAGGCAGATGAACTAGTTGGGTTCTGCTCAGACTTTGGCCATTGAAGGGGTTGAGACAGAAGGAAGGGTCCAAGATGGAAGAATCGAGACCCTCGTAATCCCTCAACTTTATACTGAGTATGACATATGTGGGATGGAATACCTAGTTGTTAGGTTTGGGGTCTGCCACCCCCCTGTAGATGCATACACGGCACCCATGATGAGACAGTAGTCTTGAGATTATCACACTGTCTGGAAAAACATGTTGCTAGTTTCAGCAAGTTCAGCCACTTAGATGAAACTGATCTGAAAAGTAAAATCACTAAATAGAAAAATTAGTTCTATTTAGCTCAAACCAGGACAAAATTTAAATATATGTTAGTCATATCTCACAAATTTCAAGCTGGTAAAGGATGACATATTGCACAATCTCAGAAATGAAAAACTTTGAAATTGTATTTGTTTTACACATTACATTCTGAATTTCATCCTAGGAATAATGCACCAAAGACCTCTGAAAGCAAGAAGATTTCTCTACATGCATTTTACAAAAGTGATTCCAAAACAGCAAATTAATGACCACTAGAGATTACATATATATTAAATATATTAAGCGTGTGGCAGTATGGGACAGCTAAGTGTATAGTAATGATAAAAATTAATTTAAAACTTTTTTTTTCTTTTTTTTTCTTCCTTAACTACAGACTTTACATTGTGGAGCTCTAGGTTCATGTATCAAATTCTGGAATAATCAGCACCATCATGATTAATAAAGCTTCTTTCCTCATGAGAGTTTTGCTTAGATCAACTCAGAGAAGATCAAGATGTATTAAAATTCTTCACTTTGAGTACTTAATGTAATGGAGAAAATAAAAACAAACTCAAAACTGACTGCCATACTTGAGGGGGGAAAATACAGAAACTAACAGCCTTACAACCAACACAAGTTTCTTATCTATGGAACAGTATTAGAAAATGTCTTTAACATTCAGGTCACAATTCTTTCACAACTTTTCTCTTTGGGTCAATTTGAACACACACTTGCAACTCTTAAACAGTAGGATCTGAAGGACTTACAAAACTACCTGGTTCCAAAGCTGAGTCCTCCTTAACTTTCTGTTAAATACTGATCACTTGAGCTTGAGCAGCTCTACTGAGAATAATATCTGCAAGAAAACACCATAGCATAGTCTCCATGGCCTTACATTGATAGTTGGTAGACAGAAAGATCAACTCAAACAGAGACCCACATGTCAGGTGTTCCCTAAAAGAAGCCAGTTCTCTCACACTAGATTAAACATATCTAAATATTCTATTCCTGTGGATATTTTTACTGATTTAAAGGGGCGTCAGGGACTTACACATGCAGAATTACCCTGAAATGTCACAGAAGTTACATTTAGGCCTAACACCAGCATTCTGTATCTGCTTAATTTGCAAGCAAATGCCTTCTGATAATATTAGTAGTTTAAATTATGTAAAGGAGAATAAACCCATTCTGATTTTCTGAAATAACAGATATCCCCAGTCCCAAATTCATTGGGAATAGAGGGGCAATACAAATTTGAAAAAAAAAAAAGAGGCTTATCTGAAGGAAAAATAGTGAGATTCTTTAATGCAGCAGCTTATATTTGAAATTATTAAGTAAGAACACAGTGAAAAAATTAATTTCATCAATTTTCAAACAGGAACATGCATAAGGGTTTTAGCATATAATTTCTAGTTCAAGTCTATTCCTATGTAAATTTTATCAAGAAATATTTCAATGATCTGAAAACAGGCAGAAGCTCCCAATAGAATTTACATTTAGCTTAGACATCAAGTGCACATTATCATGATTTACTTTTTTCACATCAGTGAAATGTTTCATATGAATCCAATTCTCCAATGACTACAATATTTCCACATACCCTTAAAAATAAGAAAAGGGAATTAAAATTTCATAGTGCATTTAGCAGTCTTGTTGAATACTTTATTTTTCTTAAAAGATACACAAATTGCAATTATCTGTAAATCTCATATTTGATTTGATTGTGAAGGAAAATATTCAACTATTATTTATAAACATACTTGATATTTTTGTTTACAAAATAACTTCTTTCTAATAGAAGAATAGTGAAGGCTCTCAAAAAATATAATTACTCTGTTAGCTGAGTCCATGCAAAGTTTAGAGACTTTTCTCAAATTTAAATGCTTTACTTTTAGACTGCTAAATTTCTTTAAAACAGCTCTTCTCTTAAAGTCCCTAAATTAAGAAAGGCAGAGCAGTGACTATCAGCTTTCTCTGTCCAAAAGAGATAGTAAGGAATGGTGAGAGACAAAATACTGAAACTTAAATGTGAGCTACTGTAGTTCATATTTGTGTTGTGCAATGTGCATGCAGCTGTCAAGAAGCTTCTGCTTCCCTATAAGCATAGCTAATATGCATGGTTTGTAACAAGTGTTAACTGTTATCTGCCACTTTCTAAAATTTCTTTTTTTTTCATTATTGATTTTTAAGTACATAAATAATTCCGTTCAAAATTATTTGCTGACCTTTTCGAAAGCTGTTCATTTCAGACATGTTTAGTTCACAGTAATTTTTTATCCATACTGCTTTATGTTTGCAAAGATATCCTTGAGGTGGTATTATTTATTGCTTGCTGAGCATTTAAACACTTATTTTCAGAAAAATTTAAGCTTAATAACAGGATAGTCTTCATAATGTATTCAGTTACCACAAATAGAGACAACATTAGAATCTTATTAAAATAAGTTTATAAAATGAAACAATTCCAAGAGACAGTCTAGAGTGGTTCAAAGTGATGGTGTAAAAGTTAACAATGACTTTAAAAGGACGACAAGTAAAAAAGAAAGAAGAAGGTGAGGTAGTTACATACTTAATAAAGGAGATTATAAAAAGTAGAATATTCTCTTTCATAAATGGAACATAAAAACAGGAAATAAAAATGTAAAGCTATAGGACTGTACAGAAAAAGATTTTCATGACCAACTTACTGTAGGCATTCAAAATAATACTAAAAACTTCTTCCAGGATATAAAAAACCATAAAATTTTAAGTCTAAGAATTTAGATTTATAAAATCTAAGAAATCTTATATTTATCGAATCCACATTTATTGAAGATACACTATTAGCACTGACAAGTTAATAGTATAATTTTAGAACAAATCAATAAAAGGCATAGGACTAAATTATTTAAAGCAAAAGTTCTACAAGAAATCAAATATGCAATTATCATACTGATAACTGGTATATAAGCCATCATATTAATTGGCCTTATTTTCAGTTGACAGGGAGCAGGCAAGTAAGGAAATGTTTTTTTCAAAAAATACCTCAGTGAGGGAACAGACTGGTGGGGAAAACAAGGAAAAAAAGGAAAATTAATTTAAAGTTAAATACAAAATAAAATTTGTATATAAATGAAGAAGTAGAATATATAGGAAGAACAAACACGGTTATTTATATGAAGAAGTTGCATTTTAATAATCTTCCAGTGATCTGATGGCATCAATAGGCATTTGGATAAGTTTGATATTATTGTTAGTATGAACTTGGATTTTCAAAAACCTTTTAGCTTTTAAAATTTCTTTGCTAGAGAATTAAACTATTGTAAGGTTTATTAGATGTAAAATTTATTGCCTTCTCACAGCGTGGAAGCAAGGACAGGTACCCTGGAAAGAATACAGAGAAACTGTCTGAGCAGCCATGAAACATGTAAGGAAAGTTAAAGTCCTGATAGAATTAAAGCTGGCCAGGGACATCAAGGGCAACAAGAAAAACAATAAACAAATAGCTATGCCACTGTATTTTCATCTGTTATCCCTTAATTTCATGTTTCATTCAGATCAACTCATCATAGAGTCATACGGTGGTTAGGGTTGGAAGGGACGTTAAAGATTATCGAGTTCCAACCCCCTGTTATGGGCAGGGACATCTCCCACTACACCAGGTTGCCCAAAGCCCTGTCCAGCCTGGCCTTGAACACTTCCAGGGAGAGGGCATCCGCAACCTCCCAGGGCAACCTCTTCCTGTGTTTCATCACCCTGACAGTAAAGAATTTCTTCCTAATATCTAGCCTAAATCTACCCTCTTCCAGTTTAAAACCATTCCCTCTCGTTCTATCTCTACCTGCCCTTGTAAAAAGTCCCTCCTCAACATTCCTGTAGTACCCCTTCAGGTGCTGGAGGGCCGCAATAAAGTCTCCCTCCAAGTCTTCTCTTCTCCAGGCTGAACAGCCTCAACTCTCAGTCGGTCCTTGTTAGTGAGATGTTCCAGACTTCTGATCTTCTTCAAGGCCTTCCTCTGGACTGTCTCCAACAGCTCGATGTCCTTCTTATGTTGGGGGTTCCAGAATTGGATGCAGTACTCCGGGTGGGGTCTCATGAGAGCAGAGTAGAGGGGCAGAATCACTTCCCTCGATCTGCTGGCCATAATTCTTTTGAAGTGGCCCAGAATGCAGTTGGCCTTCTGGGCTGCAAGAGCACATTGCTGGCTCATGTTGAGTTTTTCATCGACTGACACCCCCAAGTCCTTCTCTTTGGGACTGCTCTCAAGCTATTCCCTGCCCAGCCTGTATTTGTGCCTGGGATAGCCCCTACAGGTGCAGTTGGCCCTGTTGACCTTCATGAGGCTGACATGGGCCCACCTCTCCAGCCTGTCCCAGTCCCTCTGGATGATGTCCCTTCCTTCCAGTGTGTCAACTGCACCACCCAGTTTGGTGTCATCTGCAAACGAGGGTGCACTCAATTCCACTGTCCATGTCGCCGACAAAGATGTTAAACACTACTGGTCCCAGTACCGATCCCTGGGGAACACTACTTATCACTGGTCTCCATTTGGACATTGAGCTCATCTCAAAAGTAATTTAGAAAAATGAAGTTGTTAAGTAGAGACAACAAGGATGTTTGGTTTATGGCTTCCATATGATGTGAGATTAAAATGAATGAACATAAGAAACTTTTGAAAGAAAATATCAGGGGACTATGTGAGGTTATCATGTTGATGGTAAAAACAAAAACAAAACCAAAAAAAAACCAAAAAAACCCAACAACCAAAAATAGTGCCATGTCACATAAGGTATAATTGAAGTCAATTCAAATCATAAGATATTAGAGTGCCAAATATGTTTACATTAGTTAATAAAAATGAACATATAAAATCAGGATAGTGGGATTATAACTTCTGGGTCTGAAATACAGGCCCACAGGTATTGCTGCCTTGTTCTTATACATTTCTCCTGACCTCAGCTGATGGCCTTGTCAGAAAGATGTTACTTGACTAGATAGACTTCTGTTCTTTTTTAGTATAGCTATTAATTTTATGTACTATAAAAACCTAGTATTTCTTCAATGCCAAAGAAGAAAAGTTGTGAGAATTCATTCTGAAAATCAATTTTCAATAATTTTCCAGCTATAATATCATGAAATAATCATATAGATATGTTTTTTTAAAAGACATTGCATTACAAAGCTTAGCATGCTTTAGTACAGATTGAGAACTGCAGAAAGGTTAAAGTAGAAGACTCCTCATTTAACTCTATGTGATTTTTCTTTAACTTCATAATTTGTATGTGACTTCCATAGGTGAATATCCAGTGTAACTTCCATTTAATGCAGACCGTTTCCACTACATTTTGAGCTGACTGTACTTAAAGTTGCTGCCTCTGAAATCCCAGTAACAGATCTGTGTACAGGCTACAGTCAAAAGCTTTGTCGAATGCAATAGACTTGAGCAGGGGAGGGAGCTTCTGGGGAAAAAACCTCTTAAACCACCCCATTATTTACAAAAGAGAAAGCTAATAGTATGTGTCAGCATTTGCTGCTTCTTTCACTGATGCCTTAACGATGAACTGCATTACTTTTATCCCTCCATGTCTCATCTGAAATCTCTTGCTATGTCCTGGTGAGCAATGATTCTGTTGGCTTCCTTGAAGTTCTGTTCCTTAAAGAGGCTAGGAAGAAATGAGAACAAAGTAGAGAGATATAACCATGGCCTGAAAAACAATTTCTGTTCACTGTACTGTAGCTCAACAATTCCTGCCCAGCTGAACATGATTGCACAGTTGATGCAGTAAGACAATGAACCTCACTTGATCCCAAGGGCAGGAACACTGCATGGGGCAGGGCAGTTGAAACTTTTGACATAGTGTATTTTCTGACTGATTCACTAAAATTAGATACCAATTAATAATGCTCAGTATCATCAACAGATAAAAGTCATTTGACTTTTCACTTAGCTTCACCAAAACCAACAGATAATAGTAACTTCACTACTTTCTGCTTAGGACCTTATAGGTTTCCCCGTGGTGAGCTGTTAAACTCAGATTTTGAATTGTATTTTTTGAGTGACAGGCACTAATTCCGCTTAAAAGATTAGTCAGTGTAACTACAAAGCATGATTGGTTTTATATTGTGCTTAGAGAGCTGTAAAACAGAAAAATGTTAAAGGAAACAACAAAAATATCAACTAGTTAAAGTTTAAGAAAAGAGAACAGTGAAAATGAAAGAAAATTTTTTGAACAGACTCTCTCCTCTCAAATTAAAAAAAAAACCAAAGGAAGAACAACCAAAAAGCCCACCAATCCCCCCCCCCAAACTGTTAAACAACAAAAAAACTCTTAAAATAAATATAAGTTCATTAACTTTTAGGTTAACTTCTCTTGACAATTGATACAGTGAGCATTTAATAGATCAGCTAGACATTTTTGAATAATAAATATATTGTAATGAACAGTATCTTGTTTTTTGGCAGATTTTATTAGAATTATTAATTATTTTTGTAGAGGATCAGAGGCTAATAAGAGCTTTATTTATATAAGAGTTTGCATTGTGGTGTTATATTTTGCAGAGTCAAATCTCTTTATAGAAGCTAGTATGGGGCTGTGTTTCGGATTTCTGCTGAAAATAGTGTTGATAATACAGGAATCCTTTAGTTATTGTTGAGCAGTGTTTACACAGCATCAGGGCATTTTCTGCTTCTCACAGCAATGCACCAGTGAATCGGCTAGGGGTGCACAAATAGTTGGGAGGAGACACAGCTGAGACAGCTGTGCCAACTGAGAAAAGGGATACTCCACACTGTATGATGTCACGTTCGGCAATAAAAGCTGGAGGAGGAAGAACCAAGAGGGTGACATTGAGATTTATGTTGTTTTGTCTTCCCAGGTAACCATTACTTGTGATGGAGCCCTGCTTTCTTGGAGATGGAGGAACACCTGCCTGCTGGTGGGAAGTAGTGAATGAATTCCTTGTTTTGCTTTACTTAAATGTGTGGCTTTTGCTTTCATTATTAAACCATCTTTACCTCAACCTACAAGTTTTCTCACTTTTATTCTTCTTATTTTTCTTTAATTCTCTCACCTTTATTCTCTCTCTTATCCCACCAGGGTGGGAGTGGGGAGTGGGTGGGCAGGGTGAGCATGTGGCTGTGTGGTGCTTATTTGACAGCTGGGTTAAACCACAACTGCCTATGCTACATAATTCACTAATTAATCTTAATATGGTTAAAATCTGATTTGAGGGGATACCCTGACAGAGTCTTCATGCTTACGACTCTGGGCTGTGTTGCATTTTGCCTAGATGGACTGAAAATGTCTTAGTCTTTAATTATCTTTGAAGTTCCTCCTTCTGACGTTTCTCAGATTGTCATTCTCTCCCAATGCACCTACCCCCACCCCGTCCAAACAGTTCACAATGAAGACTCATAATCGAAGGCCCTTGTTTACCATAAAACATGAATTTCGTTTCACATGCCTTTCAACTTCATAGCAAGAATAATTTATTTTGACAGTTTGAATGTGATGCTAGTGTAACAGAGGAAGTGTTTGAGGATATTAAACCCAAGCTGTGAAAGGGCAATTTTTAAAGTTTCTATTTTGTTCAGTTTGGAAGCAGAGTCTCTCAATAGCTAGAAAAGTACTTTAGTGACATTAATAGTTATATATCTTTCTCCTATTTCTATCCTGAATCTGAAAAAAAGACTGATGCTTTCCTCAACAGCATTACTGTTCTTTGAAAAATTTTGGCTTGTTGATCCAGCTCTCTTAAGAAAAAAAAAGAAAAAAAAGTCAAATTTCACATAAATTTTCTGAATAACTCTGTCAGAAATTATCCTTTCCTCACTGCTGTACTTAAATTACCACTCACAGTGCTTAGAAGTTTCTCCCATGGTACTAATATCACAAGATCACAATTTGTTGGGTCTTACACCTTCAAATGAAGGAATTACTTATGATAGAAATCAAGGAAATTACTTGATATTTCACCACCTACACCATGGAAAAAGTAGAGAAGAAAACATTTTGCCATGAGCCGTCCTTTCTAACTGCATCTTGATCAGATGCATTCAACTTCATAACCACAGCCATCACCTCTATAGGCATATTGTCACTCATCCATAACTGTAGAACTTCTTTCCAACAGTAGTAGCTGTGACCTATGGAGCACCCATTTGAAACAATTAGAATGTCTGTGCCTTGCTGTATGACACTCCTCTTCCCACTCCCCCATGGTACTGAAAATAATTTATAGTAAAAATGAAGCACCATGAATCAGCTGCCTCTTTGTTCATTCATTTCTTCTACCTTTCCACTTATTTAGCAATGCATATGTTGCTGAATATTACCACATCAGCAGATGGAAAACTTTGTACTAACTTGGTGAGACATAAACACTCAAATTTGTGAACAAGAGATCCTACTGGAACACCTCACCCAACAAGGCTAAGGTCTCAAATGAGGTGTTGCTATTTCCAGTAGAGGTAACACAGAATTTATGAAACTTTGTCTATCTGACATATAAAACAGAGGAATTTAACACTAAAAAAAATGAGCACTGCAAAATTTCTTGCTTGAGACTATTAATTTGATTAAGCTGTTTCCTTGGATCATACAAGATAATCAGACTTTGATTGGAACTGTGTTTGTGTGCCAATTTATATTCTTCTGGGAAAAGACTAATGGATAACATAATTGTAATAAGCTGCTATGCAGTAGTATTTAATGCCCTTCTAGATACTCACAAAAGAAATAAATTCTCCAGAGAAGAAATTTAGAGATTTCTCAGTCACAAAAACCTAACAGTCAGACTACCCTGGAGATGCTGAATGTCTATTTTGATTCTCTTACATAGAAGCTCATAAATACAGTCCTTGAACACTGGGAATATAATGTTAATGGTGAGTATCATCACCAATAATATAAGCAACTTAGTATGAAAATGGTAAAGGCAGATAAGGAAGATATGGATTGTTTCTTAGTTCCTTTTGCAAAATATTACAGTATTTACAAAACTTCAGTCAGACAAAGGAACTTGGAACAGGGTGAATGATCAGAAGACTATTTTCTGTAATCCTCTATTTGAAATATAATAAAACCAGGACATAGTTTCCTCACTGTGATGAAATCATAATCAAAATCTGTTCTGAATTGCCATTCCCCTAGCAATTCTGTGTTGGGTGCAGAATGATTTCTTCAGCTGAACTATGAGAAGACTATGAAACAGAGATATTCTTTCCGTTCTGTCCCCTCACTGGTTTCATTGGGTCTCTGACTGTAATTCAAGAGTCAGTAGTAGGGCAAAAAAAAGGAGAAATAATTAGTGAATCTGCATAGGAGTGAATTTGGGAGTGCCAGCACTCCACATTAAAAAAGTTACCAGATGAGGATATATTTACATATTTACCTCTATCTAGATCTCCTATTTAACATAATCATATCAGAACTTAGACATATGGTGCATCTTCAGAAAGAAAACAGAATTTGTGGACATGATTATGTAAAAAAAAATACTCCTGGTTCATATCTACTATTATATTTCACTTTGATTTAAAGTTCAGTAACAAACAGGAGTGCATTTTGCAGTGCCCATTAATCTAGACTTAAGAACAGATTTTGGTTCCTATTCCCAAGGCTACTTTAGACTGAACATACAAAGACTGTAAAATGCTCAAAAAAAAGTAAGTTTTGTGTCTGTACCAATAGAGCTAATGCATACAGCTAATGCATTGTTTGTGCTAGTGAAATCAACTTGACTGCATTCCTTGCTGAAGGCAATCATATCTGCCAGCATATTAAATATCAACATATAATACATAAAATTAATTGTGAAAAATATTACTCTATAAAAAGGATTCATCCATGAAGCTCAGCATTTATGCTGGATGATTTGAATGCATTGGCATGACTGGTCACACTATCAATATTCCATAGCTTTATAGAGTGACTCAAGAAACAAAATATAAATGAAAATAGTTTGAATTTTTTCAGCACTGTTCATCTTCCCTTATGCCTTATTTGACAGCTCAAATTGAAAACATGCTGTGCCTTCTCTGTAACTGATGCACAGCGAGTACTATCTCAAGATATAGGGCATCTGTGAGAGGTTGTGCAATTGCTGCAAGGGGAGTAGAAGGGAGCAGGAGCAGCTGTTGCTGCAGCATTTCTTTCTTGCAAGGAATTCAGACCAAACTGTATAAAACAATGGTAAAGATTGCTCTTTTGGTCTGTTTCTTTTTGGTTTCTGTAAAAATTCCTTATCTGCACACTTTACACAATCTCTGCCTGGAAGGTCAGCTGCCCAACCATCTTCACAATACTTCTCAAACTGTAACACAGGCATACTGGAGGTATTATTCCCATTGAATTTACTAGAGTATTTATTTCCTATTGGAATGATCAATCTGTTGTATGTAGTTTAGGATCAGAGTTTTCATGACTACCATATTCAAATGTGAATGCTAGTAGTTTTATGGTATTCAAAGATTTAACAAAAAAAAAGACCAAAAGCAGATCTAATGGAAATATCCTTAAGCAAGAAGACACAAGTATTCAAAGAATAGATTAATTGGTAAAAATGACTTGGTGTGACCCTCTTTCCACTGAAACTATACTAAAATTTATTTAATTTTGGTTTTATTTGAGTTGTTTGTTTTGATGTTGTTCTGGGTTTTTTAAAATTTTAATTTTCTGTGTCTATATTCTTTGCAAACATTGCAACCATATTGAGTTGAAGTAATATTTTCAAGTTTACCTCTGGAACACTAAATGTTTTAAGATTAAAAAATTTCTAACGTATTTCCCCTTTTATTAGGATCAGAGTTTAAAAATAAGTCTAAAGTTTAAGTATTGTAACTTTTAGTTGATTGATAGATAAAACTCCTACTTCACTCTTGTGTCTGTTACTTGTTGCCATTTTTTGCTAACCAAGCAAAAGATCTCTTTAAGCCTTTAAGTCACCCTGTCTTTTTATTTTGTATTTTAACTCTAGATTCCGCAAATCCATATTATAGTGAGGATCAAGTCCATTATCATTAGTGTAGCTTGATTCTCACTGTTAGACTGCATTAGAATAATGGAAACATGGGGGTAATGATAATGCTTTAAATTTCCTCAACAAGAGGTAAGTTTCTTCCATCAACTAACCATCCTGTAATGTTTTGAACCAGTTTGGAAATGGTACATGTGTGCCATACCTTCACAAACAATCCTGATGAAATTTTCAGTGTCTCTCTGCAAATTTATTCTAAATCTTAAGAGACCATTGTATTAGAAGGAACTGATACCTAAAACTACCAGCACTTTGACTCATAACACACTTTTGCATGTCAAAATAATGGAAGCTTGTTTGGTTTATTTTTCACCTCAGCTCATGGCAAGATTAACTTGGTGTCAGCTTTTTTTCTTATAGTAATGTTTATGGTGCAATTTCAATGGGAAAATTCTGCTTTTTTGGTTTGGTTGGGGTTTTTTGTGATTTTCTTGGATTTGAGGTTTTTTATTTGTTTGTTTGTTTGTTTTTTTTTTAATCCTGGCAGGGGAAGAAAACAAAAAACCAAACAAACGTCAACAATTTGGAAGGATTGTACAGTTTAACTATATAAGTGTCAGAATTAATTTGGTTTTAAACATTGTATAACACATACAGGAAACAGTGGTTAAGTTAACTATTTAAGAAGGTAAGCTTCTTTAATATAGCTTTCGGCCTTGGCTTATGACTACTGTCTGTATTCAGTCAAATATTCAAATACACTTACTCAGTAACATCTCCTTCCGAAACATGTGACTTGCATTTACTTCTCTAAAGGCATTTCAAGTTTTTTTCCTTTTAATTCACATACACATTAGTCTTAGTCCACCCCCTTTACTTAACACTTCAGTATAAATTTTGCAGAAAATAGCATTCTAACATGTCAATATTAGAATATATTCTAATATGTCAAAAAAAAAAAAGAAAATAGGGAAGATAGGGAAGGAAAGAGCTAATTTAGACTGCATTTGGGATGTATTAATTTATTTCTCTTGTACAAATATGTACAAATATATACAAAACCAACATAAAATCCTCCACACACCCTCCCTCCCAGTGACGAATACGTCACCAGAGGCTCTGCAGAGCCGGGCACTGGAAAAGTCCCAGACCAAACTCAGCAGCAGTGGGAGCAGGATGCAGGAACACACAAATCAGGATCAGTGGCAGATGAACTAGCACGGTTCTGCTCAGGACTTGGCCTCTGCAGGATCGAGATGGACAGAAGGGTCCGAGATGGAAGGGCTCCAAGATGGAAGCAGGGTGAAAAGGGAAAAGGAACCAGACCCTCGTGATCTCTCAGTTTTTTTGTACCGAGTATGACGTATGTGGGATGGAATACCTAGTTGGTCCATTTTGGGTCCACTTCTATCCCCCGTAGGTACAGACACAGCACCCATGATGAGACAACTGACCTTGAGCATATCTTCTAGCAGCGCTGTTTGGGAAAAACATGCTGCCAGTTTTCAGCAAGTTGAGTCACTTAAAAGAGACTGAGCTGAAAAGTAAAATCACTAAATAAAAAATCAGTTCTATTTAGCTCAAACCAGGACACTAGTTTCTGTATCTATACATAAAAAATAAAATTAAATTGTATCAATTTCAGTCTGAATCCTAATGCAAAAGTTTTTGTTTATGTTTTTGGTTTTGGTTTGTTGGGTTTTTTGGTTGGTTGTTTTTTTAAAAAATATTTTACTATCAGCTAATTAACAAGACAAAATATGATGGTCTTTATGAAACTAATTGCTAATGAATTCAAGACTTTTCTATTGCTGAATCAATACATTAAATATTCCTCCTCCTCTGTTATTGAATGGCTTTGATTTTACTTGCTTATCTATGTCTAAACAGATTAGAGTCTACAGAAAGTAAAGCCAGATAATGTGTTTTATCCTTCCTTTTACCCCTAAATCGTATAGTTGGGGTACTATACCCAAGAAATAGGAGACATTTTCTTTCTGAGTGATTGTAGCTTTAAAATCCCTAAGGCTATGCTACAATGTCAAGTGCCAGTGTAAAATTCAGCCACGAAAATATTTGACCTAAATCTTGGCCTAAATAATTGACACTTGGGCTTTTTCAAAATAGAAGCTCAATAGTAACTTTCCATCTGTAAATAAGTAGCTGACTGATTTTCACAAGTACTAAGCATCTTTATAGCTTACATGGTTTTTTCCTACCAAAAAGATGTACAAATCATCTGACTCAAATAAGGAACCTTCAAGTTGGATCTCAAAATGTGAGCTAGTCACTCGAAATTCTTAATATAATCTGTAGAGAGAAATTAATAAATTCAAAAGGAATTTCATTCAATTATATGACAAGCAATACTAGAAGGATAAGTTTAATTATACCTATAATTAAATAGTATAATTAATTATTACCAATAAGGAGCTATTTCTGTCTTTTGCAATAAAAGCATTCTTACATAACTTTATCAGATTCAGAAGTCAGACTTTGAGATACATGGAACTAGGGTTAGTGTTAAATCTAAATTCAAAGTTGTTGTTTTTAATGACATATTACAGTGTTGATTATAATTAATATTCATCTGTTAATATTGCTGCTCTGAAGAAACTTAAAACAAACAGCTCAATACCATATTCATCTAGCTCAACAAAAATCCCAAGCTAATCTTCTTTTTACTCAGATTTTTACTAAAATAGAATTTTGGAAATCTTTGCATTGAACTGATCTTAAAACTTATAATTAAAAACCTTTTAATAAATAATTCCTATTTATGAACTGCAAAACATGAGGGCATGGAAAGGGAATATTTGATTCTTCAGTTTTAAAAAGTGGGTAAAAAAACCAAATTGTAACATAGAGTTTTGCTGCTGGACAAAATTAAAACCTGACTGGAGAAGTCAAGATTTCAAAGGAGAGTTACAGAAGTTTTTATCAATAGATAAAAGAAATATTTCTATAAGCAGTTAATATACAGAAGTTCAGAACAGTGCAATTATGCATGCAACACTGATAGAACCTGTGTGGCTATGTAAGCATCATACTGTTTGACAACAATGGGAAACTATTTCAGTTTTTGAAGTTTACCTTTCTGTTTTCTTTTGTAAACAAAACAGATAGCAGCTCTGTACAAGAATGTGTATGGGAGTGATCGAAGTTATAAAACCAGTGCTGCACACTTTGCTAATTGGAGAAGAGGAACAGCAAAAGAAAAGAAAATCCTTACTGGAATACAGAGGTACAAGCTACGTCACATTTTGGCTCAAGTAGGTCATTGACCATCAAGGAAATTTTATTCTTTGTTTTCTATTTCAGTGACTACAAAAAATATTATGCATCGTTCATTCTATTTTTAAAAGTTTTCTTAATATTAAAAAAGGGATGCATATTCTTACAAGGCAAATAAAAATGAAGTTCAATTATAATGATGAGTGTGGAATTAGTATAGAACAGATCACCGAGAAAATTTACTCAGTAAATAAAATTTACTGTCACTTATATGTTGCATTGATAGTAAGAATACAGTATGAAGGGAATGTATGAACGTTCTGAAATAATTTTTAAATACTAAAGTCAGACAATCTATAATCATTGGTTTCCACTTTGTTCAGTAACGAGGAGAACACCAGATATGGATTTCTATAAATCCTGCACTATAAGTAGAAGATGGAGAATCAAAATATGCTAGCGACTGACCTATTTTATTTTGATTACTCATATGTTCTGAAAAATTAACAAGTCCTAAGCAATGGCTAGTTATGATGGAATTAATGTAGAGTCTTTTTCATGGTACTTTGCTTCACAGAGTAGTTTCAGACTAAGAGAATAAAATATTATTTTGTGTCTAAATGATATTAGAAAGAAAATAAAGGAACAGGTTCTGTGTTATCTGTCTTAAATACAACAGCATATTTGATAAAGCTGGCAACCTAAATGCTGTGAACTTTACATTTGCAGATTTTCAAGTCTGCTCTTTAAAAAGTATCATATGTGATAGAAGCTGTTTTGGTTTATCATGCCTTTATATTATGCCAACATTTTTCCACCAAGTTATATGTTAGATGAAGATAGGCTGTTCTAAATTCTTTTGGAACTAACTCTGAACAACTTAATAAACACTACTTTTTACTGATATTTTCTGGTTTTAGATTGCATTTGGGTAGCATCAACAGTGTGAAAAAAAATGGACATATTGACTTGCATACAGGAAAAATAAGTCCAAAGAAGCTATCTATCACATTTAGCATTGACATTTATAATTTTTTCAAGATTTTTCTGAAAACTTTATAAAACATATAAGGAGTTGGTTTTGTGTATGGTTCAGTTCACAGCATAATAAGATCTATCTATTACAAACCAGATCATAACATATTCTAAATTTGATCTTGAAACTTTTCTGAGTGATTCAAGTTTCTTTTAGGAGTCCACTCAGCTGTGACAATATTCAGTGCAAAAAATAATGAAACTGACATAATAAAATAAAGATACTATAAGACAGTGCAAGTCAAAAAAAATGCATATTTGATTCCTATATAGTTTCTGATTCTAGAATTATTAACTTTTTATTTTAAATGACAGTTGACATAGAATAAAACTGAATGTCCGTATAAAAAGAAATAACCAAACTTTCAAATATGTTTCTATAAATTCTAGTAACGTCTTTCATTACCCTTTAAGAAAGAAGGAAGAAAGCACGAATGAAATCAGGAAAGTAGATGCATATAGGCAAGTATGCAAGTATGCAAATATATACAGAAATACAAGCTAGTCTGGGGTCTCCTGGAGGCTTTTTTAATGCATGTGTAGTAAGAAGCCATACAGATATCAAGGTTTTATTTTTTGTAAGCAAATAAAGATTTCTCCACACCAGCTGAATTGTTAAAGTTAATGATGGCAGAATGCAAAGTCCATGAAAACATGAATGAAAAAAAAAAAAAGAAATAGAAAAGACTGTAACAGGGTAGATAATTTTAAGCTAAAAAGGTAGTAATAGATGAATGTGAGGACATAAGGAGAAGAACACAACTCTGTAGAAGAGGACAAAATACTCAGTCATTCGGTCAAAAAGTATGACCTCCTTTTGAAATATCTGCTTACAGAAAAGGAATTAAACATTCTGAGCAGTCTAACATTTTGAAAGTGAATATTTACATTAATAAGCAAACAAATCCAGGAGAATACTCTACTTGAGGAAGAGAAGAATCAGTAAAACTAGTAAGCAAGAGTTAATTATTATAGACCAAAAGCTACTTTCAGTCTTACGCTGGTATACTGGGTACTGCAACAGAACAGAAGAATGGTGAGGATATCATATTGACTGATTCCCTGAGTTGTCTAGCTAAATGCTTGCAGCTGGATATCCTACTGCTTGAGGGCTTGGCAGACATACAGATGAAAGAAAATATTACTATGCATAGATGTATGAAATAAGTATAAAATAGCTCATATTTGGTGACTATAAATAAACATACATAAATACATGTATTTATGTACGTACATAAATTACTTCACTGACAAATCATTGTATGCTTATGCCAGAGATGATGGAACCCCTCTTTTGGAAAACACCTTAGAAATTTGCAGCCAATGAAGCTTCAAACATGGGTAAATTATCTGCCAGGCCTGGGTTTTCCCTGATGCTCACTACAGGGTGCTTCTGGGGCTTCCCCCTGCTGCGTGATTTGTGAGTAAACAGAATAAAATAACATTAATTTCAGCATTGTTGTTGTTAATTTCTGAATGCAAATCCATTCCTAATATTTCGCAAAATTGGTGAAAATGGAAAATAAAAGCCACAGTAAGTCAGCTCCTACTGGAAGCAAAATACCAAGATTTTCAGACTTCTTATTTTGAAGCATAGAATGGAAAGAAACAAAGAAAAAGTTAATATTGATTTTTTTCTGAATGAATCATAGAGTGAATTTTCAAACTGCATGCAAATAGCTACCTCTGAGAGGTTGGGTTACCTTCTGGGGGAAGTTGAAGAACATTCTTGTGGAGATGCTGCTGAAACTGAAAATGTGTAAGAGGAAGCAAGCTGAATGAGGAGGAAAACAATTAGTAGCATCATCCATATGGATATATCAGTAAAGAGGATGACATATGATGGTGTTGAAGAAGTGGAAAAGAAATCTTTAGTGAACACTAACAAGAAAGAAGAAGAAACATAAGGGGAAGCATCCAAAGAATCACAGAAAAAAATACAAAATACAAGGAAATGCCAGTTACAAGATCTCCCAGAGAAGAAGCAATAACAAGATTGATCGCATAGCAATTTTGATTGGGCAATTTTGTTGAATTCTGTTGTGGCTAGACTAAGGGTCAGTTTCCATGAAATGAAAACCTGCTTATGTGAGAGACAATTTGGTGTTACTGGCTGTCTTCCAGTGTTGCTAAACAGAGTGCAGCAGATATAACTCCAGGAAGGAGACAAGGAGACATGAGCAATTAAAGAAGATAATTTAAGTGGTTCAATAAACAGTAATAATTCTACAGTGATTGCAATGGGTAAATTTTTATTGTTTACTGGGAAGCAGGGAAGATGCATTTTCTATATAATGTATATTCTTTATCAAAATGGAGAAGACATTTCTAAGAAATGAAATCAAGATAGTAAACAGAGCAGAAAAATTACAGTTGCAATACATTTTACTTAATTAGCCAGCAGATCCATTACAAAGGCAGTGTTAGAAATATTTTGAAAATTTTTGAACTAAATTTTATGAAAGCAATTATGTAATTAAATGTAATTCATAATACACTTCAAAAGCTATATTTTGTAATGTAACTGAGACTATTTTTATGTCCAATGTAAAAACTTCTGAACTGTCTTGTTTTATATTAGACGCATTAGATCAGTAGCTTTTCATTTGCTACTAAGTGGTACTGATATCAGTTATATTACCCTCATAATTTGGAACATTTCACCCTTTTGATTTATTAGTTAGCAAAATATAGTTTTCCAAATTCAAATGAAAATATTGTGGCAAATCTTGGAGATCATCCATATTTCATGTGTTTTGAATGTGATAAAAATTTCCTTTTAATGGTCATAATTTCTGGCAAATTGCATTCAGATAAGGGATATGCAGTACAAAACCCCGGATTCACCAGAAGAAAATACTAGTAAACAATACCTGTGTTTTGCTAATGAATATTACATCAAAAGGAATTTTTTTGATATGCTTTGTACACTTTTGTATACTTGTTTTTACATATATATACATCTAAGTATGCATTATTCTTTCTGTAGAATAAATTTATTAATTATTAATATTTTACCTGACTTTTAACGTCAATTTTTTTCCTGACAGATAAACTTTTTGAAGCCCTAGTAGCTCCACCAATGGAAATAGTTTATGAGTATCTGAAAAATAAATTTGATTTGATCCTTAAAGGATTAATTACCTTAAAGAATTATTGCTGGTCATTTTAAGGTACTAGAAATTCTGACATATGAGAAAAGACTGAGAGATGGAATTTTTCCAGATGGAGCAAAGAAGGCTTGGGGGGACTTAACAGAGTGTGTAAATAACAAATGGAGGGAAGTTAAGAAGACATTGCTAGGCTCTTCTAATGGTATCCAGTGAAAAGACTGGTTAGCAAAAAGCAAAAACTCAAATACAAGAAATTCTGTTTAAACAATATAAAAAAGCTTTTTCATTATGAGGGCGGTCAAGCGCTGAGACAGTTTACCCACAGTGGATGTGGAACCTCCATCCTTGGAAATATTCAGAGCTTGCCTGGAGATGGTCCTTGGCACCTTCTTGTATCTGACCCTGCTTTGAGCTGGAGGGTTGGACAAGCCCATCTTTAGAGGTCCCTTCCAATCTCAGATATTCTGTGATTGTGTGTTTTGAGCTTGTCAGTTTTGTTTGTGGGCTTTTTTCTTTTTTTTTATTATTAGACAAAAATGGTTTAACTTAGCACAAAATATTTATTTTGAACTTTGATTTTTGTCCATATATAAATATAGGAAATAGAAATGTGATCTAAATAATGTTTACCAAGTTAAACAAGAGGATGCCCACTGACATATAAAAGTTCTTAATCAAGCTTTCACTAAAAATTTTTAAAGCCATCCTATATACAGAACAGAATCACAACAAATGATAATGAAGAAATATATTCTAGAAATAAATTAACAATCCTTCTCTCAGAATATGTTGGAGCTTCATAAATATTTCCTTTTTGTAATTGTTTTTACAGAAATAATAAGACATGGGTCACAGCTGAGCCTGTATTATTAAAAGGAAATGTGGGTACTTTTACTAGGTTCATTCTGTTGCTCTACAGAAAAGATGCAGATTTCTCATCACAGCTTGTGCAATGCAGTTTTATTCACATTTATTATGATTGGATTGAACTAGTTTCAATTAATAACCATTGTGCTGAATAATACAGTATTTCAAGTGAACAAGGAATTAAAGCAGATATGAGTTCAGCTTGCTCAAATGACAAAATGTTGCTCATTAGAAGAAAACAGAGCTTCAGTGACTTCAGGCCCCCAAAATGGATATTTTTAATAAGATTAAGTAGTTTTTTTTAATTCTAGAATTTATTTATATAAACAGTTCTCGTGAAATAAATTAAAAAAAAAAACAACTAGAGATTTTCAGACTACCTGGAAGCACTCCCCAAAGGGAAGTAATTGGGAGAACCACCCTTTCACGATGTGTCTCTGCAGAACAGATGATTTGCCATAGCTAATAACCAAATGGAGATAAATTGGCACTAAAAAGTCTTATAGTTCACTTTCTTTCTAAGTGGTCTGAAAGGTTTGTTAAAACATGAGAGACAATGAGACAAAGAAATAATGTTTCACTTGCGGTTTAACTATTTTACAGAGGAATTAATTGCCAAGAGGTTTTTATGACATAACTTTTGATGACTAAAAAATAAATGTTAAATTTTGAATTTGTCACTCCAGGCTCTTTTTTCTAGGAAAAGAAATTTTACCACAGCATAATAAGCTTCTTATCCATAGATGCACCAACCCTGCTTACCAAAACTTTGAGGCTAGATAATAATTCCTTATAACTTGTTATTTGTTCCCCATTTTTACAACACACTGTACTTCTTGCTGAACAAGCAAGAACCATCAGAACTTCTTTTTGCCAACATACCTAAGATATGCAAGGTCTGAGCTGTTTCGGGTTGGTCAGACAGGAAATATAGACTACTCCCATGAGTGGGAATTTAGTATTTCTGCTGATACTGTAAGTTGTTTTCCCTCTGCAACTCTGGTGAAGATTTTAACATCTTTTTCAGTATAGATTTAGTAACGACAAAGTGTGTAGAACAGTTGCAGCTTTTAAATACATAATCTCAGTCTTTAGGGCTATAGCTAATATTCACAATCATTGAAGAGAAGGCTTAAGACTAAAGTGAAACATAATAAATTCAAAAGATCTGCTGAATTTAACAGACTACCATAAGAAAAATCTTCATCTGCATAAATAAGTACATGTAGACAGTGCATTACTGCCACACATTCCTATAAAGAAATATTTATTTAGGTGAAAAATCTGAACAGATTTAGTTGTAAAAAATCTGATTATCCTCTAACTCTTTGTTCTATTCATAATAGATGGTAAATAATGTTTGTATTCCAGCATCGATGTCTCCATGGGCAATCCCAATTCTTCATGTTTCTTAGGAGCAGTTCCTTGGTCTGTAGGTAGGTAGCTACTCCCTTATTTCTTTCTTAGTTCTAGTTATGAATTTCATTAAAAGATAGATAAAATTGCCTTAGATTATTTTATTTTCAATATTAATCTTGTTTTTTCCACTTAAAACATGTCGTTTCTGTCATATGTAATAAGACCATCAGAGAGACTAGTTATTAATGAGATTTTTTTGTAATTAAATATATAATCTTTTGCATTAATAGAATGCAGATTTGTGGTATAGCATCTTTACTTTGAGCTCTCTGAGTAACAGTCAATGCAAAATTGAGTTTGGGATTATCTTCTTAAGAAGATAAAAAGAAACCATGACTGAATTGTATCTAGTACCATATGCAGTCACCTAAAGGGAGAATCAATGGAATAGTTTGTATAAAACATGAACATTCTGATTTAGTGGACTTTCAAATCCATTTTGCACTGAAAGACATTACTATGTGCAGTACTGAGCAAAAGAAAATCAAACCCACTTCTCTTTAATTTAAATATAAATTTACTGAGGTTTAAATGACTTTTTTAAAGAAAATATTTCTGGGATAGCTTGTCTTATAAGAAAAAGGAATACACTCATGGCTGAAGAAAGAAGATTACTTAAGTAAAATTTTACATTTTGATAAAGATTTTCTTTATCCTAAGAATATGGACTCAAAAAAAAAGAAGAAAAAATACAAACAAAAAACTCCCTAAAACCCAATCACCCTCACCCCCAAACCCAAACCAACCAAAACAAACCAACAAACCAATGAAAAACCAAAAATCAAACAAAGAAAAAATAAGAAAAAAACAGAACCTAAAGAATCAGCTTTGACTACACAAGTATCTTCATTAATATTACTACGTGATAATTAGCTGAGGAAATTACCAGGCTCTTTCTATTTGTTTGCTTTTTATGACTAAAAGGTTAAAAGGCTACCTGGATGATAAATATTACTGAGACAGAAATTGAAAAATATATGATGTGCTGAGGTTTTAAATTGCTATAATCCCATTTTGAAGAAGGAAATTGAATAACTTTGAGGCAACTAGGTAAACATTTTATAACACCCAAACAGCCTTAAGGCGTCTTGAAAAATGGTTTCACTGTATTTCTACCTCTTCCTCTACTTCCGTTTTAACTTCATTTCTTCTGATAAGTGTGCAGTCAACAACCTGCTCATATCAGCATTCTTTCAGAGAGAGATCAAAATAATTTTGAAGACAAACGTTATTAATGTCATAGAAGAAAAGAAAATCTGTGTGATTATTTTTTAAATTGAAGACATCTAAAAGACATTTTTATGTGTAGTAATATAGAGTGTACCAAAGATGGCTGAAGTTAAGTCATATGTTTTATTAGTGGACATTCCAGACAAAATAAATACAGCATATTTAACCTTGTTTACTTCAAGACAGCTAAACCTAGGGACCAAAGGAAGCAATGATGAAACTGCAAGAAAGTTACTAGACAAGTTTCTCAAGTATTTTTTCATAGATAGATTTAATATGGAATTTCTATTAACAGAATTGGCATTGAAAACAATCATTTCCTGATCACAAAGGGTGGAGAGGATCACTGTTGCATAGGATGACCAGACTATCTTGTAAATAGAACATATAGTCTTGGCAACCAGAGTCATAAAATAAGGTGAAATTCCAAAAGATTGGCAGAAAGCTATAAATGAAAAATAAAGAGATAAATAATTAATAGAAAGCTTAATTTTATAGGTTGAAAATGACAACAAAAGAGTGAATTATTTGCTTACCATAAAAATATGTATTTTTATAGTAATATACTAGTAAATAATAAAAGTTGGTAATATTGATTACCTTGCAGCCGTAACTCATTCAGAAAGGAATACCGTTTTGAGCACCAATTTTTAGAAAAAATGGATTTGAACAGATCTAAGAGTGCTACTAATGTGTTCAAGAAATAAAACAGTGTTAATATGTTTAGATGAAGAAACAGGTCAGATAGACTTGTATACTCTTTCTATTATGGAAAGCCTTTGAAAACCCTCTGGAAAAGCTTTTTTTAGTTAAGGAAAGGGTTTTTAAATTAAGAGGAAATGCTTCTTAGAGAAAAAAGGATATAATTTGGGAACTAATAAATTTAAGTTGAATATGGTAGATCTCTAAACAGAAGAATTCTATCCCAGAAAAGTTTCTAATTATTATGCTTCTATCTTAAATCTTGGCAGACTCTTGGGACGACTGAAGTGATTTTCCTACAGTGACTACTACGAAAGTTGTCAAATTTCACACATTCTTCGTAAAGAATAGCACACAGGCATGTCAACTCTCATGGCCCTTCACTAAACTGCTTACTCTTGAATACTATATAAAGAATTATGATTATTGTAGTCCATAGACGATAACGCATGCACAGTATTTTCACTAAATGATCACTCAGTTTTTATTTCATGTTGTATCTTTCTTGCACTAATATTCACTCTTAACATACCCTTCTTGTGTGTGTGAAAGAATGCAACATTCGGTAGTATAAAATACATACACTGTCATTACCTTAGTGCTTATCCCAATGGATAAAACATACTCTGTCAAAACTGTGTCTCTGACTTGTGAAAACCGTTTTTCCAAGACATGTTCAAAAATTTACTATGGATAGCTACATTTTGCAGAGAAGGTATGTAGACCATAGGTGCTATATGTATAAATTTGTAAAAAAAAACCAAAAACAAACAAAAAACCCCCAAAACCTAAAAATCTAATAATGCTAAGACAAGAAAAGAAATCACATATTTTCTAAACAACCTCCATTCGCATGGAAGTATATTCTTAATACAACATTGTGGAACACAAACTGAGTTATTTAAACCTGTACTGTGTCTTGTATAAATCTAATATTCCTATTTTTTCTATGCAGAATAGGATGTTTCTATACTTCTTTTTAAGCATGTGAAAGCAAGAACTCCCTATCCTGGAAATAGCCGCAAAGCACTGAACAAAATAGGGATTCAACTCATTAGAGTTCTATGGGGATTATTGCAATTTTTTCTACAGTTAGTATTGATAACCCCTAACTAACAATTCCAGTTCATCTGACAGCTTATTAATAGATTAAGACTGCATTTTAATCAACACTTATGTATACTATTCAGCCTGAAGGCCCCACTGGTTATGCATACCAAAGAATGTTCGGAATATCCTTCTGCTCACTTGTGCTTACATCAATAAACAGACACTTTATGAAGCAAACGTGAAAGTCACAAAACTTTCCTGAGTGACTTCTTCCACCTCTTTCAATATTAAACATACTACAGAGGAAAGGAAAAGCTAAAATCTATATAGAATTTTGCAGAGACATACCAAGCCTGCAGGGTGCTGATATTGCCTCCTTAAATCCTGTTTGCTCCTTTCACCAGAGGATAAAAGCTGAGAATACCTAAAAAGACTCTTGTATATCAGCAGTCCACAAGCAGCACAGTTAGGCTGAGCCTAACAGGCCACTGGATGCTGCTGTTGTCTCAGAGAAAAGTAGCAGTATACTTCTTAAACTGGCTGCTGATTCTATAATTAATAATGATGAAAAAAGGTCAGAACAAATTCTTTCGAACTTTGCTTGTGCTTAATTACCTTAATCTTGTAGTGACAGATGCCAGATGCTAGCTTTTGAGAACATTTATTTTTTGCTAAAGGAAGATCTTTTATCAGCCATCATTTTTCCAACAACTAGCACCAAGCCATCTTTGACGTTCTACTTGGTTTGATACCTTTTATTGAGGAAGGCGATACTTATTCTTTAAGTTATATTACAAAAAAACCAACACAAACCAACCAACCAACCAAACAACCAAACAAAAAACCCACAACTTTAAAAAAAATAATTTTATTGTCTCATATTCAAAGTGTACATGCTCTATTTTAATTGTTTTTCTGCCCCTGTTTCCCTTATTTTTACTGTGATAAATGTTAGATTAGTATCTATTAAGATAGTAGATAAATGGAACATATAAAGTCTGTGTGATAGAAGATTAAGCATCTACTTTTGTGGTATGACTATCACTATCTGAGATATGTATGAATACTCAGATATCTGATTGAGCTTGATGTTATCAAGCTGTCTGCTTTTCCAGTTATTATAATATCTCAATGCTATGTTACTATGTAATTTACTTATGACCCTTTTTATTATGGTTTATCAAAATATCTCTGTTTTACAATAGCTAAAAAAGAATGTATTCAAGTATTATAATTCTATCACACTCAAGTTGGAACAGAGCAGATATCTTGGATAACAAGTCTGTACTTCAGTTGCAGAAAAAGGAAGACTTTTTAGCTATCCTAACAAAAACCACAGAACATCTATATAAAAACCTTATTAATCCTATCAGTAGATGCTAATTCTGAAATGCAGAGGAGGAAGATAGTTCTGCCTAGAGAAAAAGTAAATAAAATGGAACATAAGTTGCTTTGCTGGGGGTTTTTTTGGTATGATTTGGATTTGGGTTTGTTTGGGTTTTTTTCCCATGAACACTGGGAAACTTCACTACTGTTCCATGCATTTCCTTCTTTTCTACAAGGGGCTAATCTTTTTTAGTTAGTAGTCAAGTGGGTCAAACACCTACAAATGCAATCCTCTCAACAGCTTTGCTCTCCGAGTCTGGTCCCACCACCAAATCAAATTTTGTCGGAGCAAGATCACTGCTCTTACTTGAACTGCTACATTTTGACATAGATAACAAACATGTTCTTTCCTACTTGCACTAAAATTCACTGAAAAACAGTCAAGTCCAGCAGAGTCTTTGCCAAATATATCACAAGAAACAAAGAGGACAATTTTTGCTGAGAATTAGGATGTTGACCAAACTGAAATTGGTAGCAGTAGAAATGTAGGAATGGTGAATTTACTGTGAAACTCTTGCTTCCCACCATTAATTGTAGAAAGGATAACAAAGATAACAACCTGGTTCAATTCATTAGTAAATGTAACAATTTCTTAACCTCATATCTCATAATTCATAGTTTTAATTTGCATTTTAAACAGTATTAAATTTAGAACAGACTGTGATTGAGGAGAAATAAATCAATCAACCAAATCTTGGTCAGAGACAAAGCACAGAAGAAAGGAAATGGACAGTTAAGATACTCATTTCCAATGAAGATAAGAACCTTATTAGATTTCATGGGAATCAACAAATTCTATGAAAGGAAATTCCCAGACAGATGTTTATGAGTTTGGGGTTGGTTAGTTGTTGCATGGTCCATTGCATTGTGCAAGCATATCTCTAAGGAAGATGGAACTACAGACTTGAATATTGTCAGTTCTCTGTTCTGGTTTGGGCAACATACATTTCCTGAGAAAACTGGAAAATCAACTGATGGTTTAGGGGATTGGAGAAATGCTGCTACCTTTCTTTGTGCCTCCTCCTTTTTCTCTGTCTCTCTCAATAACAGAACCCAAAATACCAGGGAGCTACATTCCTGCCTCAGATCAAGTGTTAAGGAGAAACACTAAAACACCATTAAAGAGTAGAAGAAAGCAATAGATCTCTCAAAATATGTCTACTTATTAGAAAAGACTACTCCTAAAGAAATGTATTTTAAATATAAAGGAGAGACATAAAGGTAAAAGCTTAGGATGAGCAAGTAGTAAAGAGTTCTTGGCATGTGATCTCACTTTGTGATTACTAATACACCCTTCTGAGTTTTATTTGAATTGAAAAATAATAATAAAGAAAATGAAAGAACTCCAGCTATTGAGTGACATAATCCTGAGAGAAAAACCACCTTTTTTTGTGAATGTTACCCATTTACAAAGCTGAATTTGGGAAGAAACTATTACAGCTTTCCTTTTACAAATATAATCACTATTTCTCAGGTAAAAAACCAATATACGCAGAAACCAGAATACTGGATACAGGCCATCTATGCCAACCTTAGGCTAAGTGATTTATACACATCTTTTCAAATTCTATCGGTCAGGAACCTGTGAAAATGAACAATATGATTACCAAGACTTGGAAATAATAACCATTGTATAGCTGTCAGTTAAGTTTGATTTATTATCACTTTTGATTCAAGCACACTTTCCAGGTTTTAAACTGCAAATTCATTTATAATGAGAATCTTGAAACTGGATTCATGATTACTGCTGCATTATTACCACTGATGGTAAAAAATGGCTTATCTTTCAGCTTTTTAACATGAGGTAAAAGACAATGTCACTCCTGTTAGATCAAGGCTTTCATCTGGACCAAGATTTTATTCCCTGGGTTTTTGCAATGACATGAGAGAAAACATACTACTTGACTTCCCACATAGGTAGCTGTCTTTTCCTTTAATAAGTCTAAGAAACTTTTGAAATTTAAATAGCAAGTAGACTTTAATACCAAATTCTTAACTTGCTAACTTTCTCTCATGTTATTTGGTTTGAATTAAGATTTTTTGCTTAGATTATGTCATTAGTCAGTAAAATATTTGTAAGGAAGATGGGAAAATTTGAGACAATTTTTAAATGAATTTAAGATCATTTTTTAACCTGTCTTCTTAATTAAAGAAGTAATAAGCACAGGATTCATAAAGTTACAAAGATAAGTTTGTACATTTCCATGGATAACATTAATACCAAAGAGATTAAACTGCTCTGAAACACTAAGGAAGAAAAAAAATTAAGGCTGCTTTAAGGAAATTATGTGAAAAGTTCCAGACAATCTGAAACAGCAATTACAGATAGCAATCGTTCTATTGTTTGACAGCAGAATAGGCTTCTTATTTTCCTATTCATTCATGCTGAATCATTCTTAATGTGTTTGTTTCCTAAGGATTTAGAAGATGATCTTCATTCCAGAGAGAAATGGGATTGGAATGGGTTTAAATGGGAGATAGCTCAATAATAAGCAAAGCACACTTCTGACAAACAGAAAAAGGAACCTAAACCAAGATGAAATCTGAGAATAATCTCTCCCTCTCCTCTCCTCTCCTCTCCTCTCCAATACTACCTTCTTATTATACCATTACTCCAATATTTAGTACTATATTTTCTAGCTGAAAAAGTGATTTTAAGATAGACCATAAACTACTAAAATGGAATTTTTAAATATTTCATTTGAACTCCTTTGTAAATTACAGTTGATTTGTGAATTGGAGAATAAAATGCAATTTCAATGAACAGTGCCTCACTACTATACCTGAATGTCTGCTTTGTGTTACTCCTGTTGGTATTTATAATCATTGTTGGTGACATTTTGTTAGCATATTTTAGTCTTAGAAAAATGATATTTCAATGGCAGTATAAACAAATCAGTCATTTTGGAATAATTTTTGGGAGAGAGCCATGTTGAAACCCAATATCCAAATAAAATAAAATCAAATCCTCACAAGTAACTTGTCCTGAGGAAAAGTTCCATTATCCTTTTATTTTTCAGTTATAATCAAAACCTTTTAAACCCCATATCAGTTCAAATTCTAAATTCTTCAGAAAATCTAACTCAGTTTCAGTTGGAAAGGATTGCGGATTTAATTAAACATTGATCCAAAATCTGTTGAAGTTGATGAAAATTTTTGCATTGACTTCAGAGGGACTTGTATCATCCTTTGACAATCTGTTCCTTAGTCACATCAATATGGTATGCTGTAGCCTGGGAAAGAACTTGGGTGTTTACCACTCTAGTAGAGACATTACTATAGAAGGTATTTTTTCTTTTGGAAC
Source organism: Mesitornis unicolor (assembly GCF_000695765.1). Lineage (NCBI taxonomy): Eukaryota > Metazoa > Chordata > Aves > Mesitornithiformes > Mesitornithidae > Mesitornis > Mesitornis unicolor. Next base: position 423 of record NW_010190456.1, on the reverse strand, counting down.
ATGAATGATTGGGGAATTAATTTTTAAGTTTTTCAAGTATTCTGTCCCAGTAGAAATCAAATTCTGAAAACTTTTGTTTTTCCTTTTGAAATAAATATGTATCTTTGTTTCCTTGTGCCCTGTACTGTCTTCTAATTAAGTCTCATTTCAAATTATTTTCCTGAGTTACGGTACTTCATATTCTGTGCACATATATGTGAAAATCTCAGTGCCAACAACTGGAGGACTGGCCATGGGTCTCAAGGGCCCATAGGTCTGGATGCCACCAACTGCATAGACCAGACTGTGCATGTTTCCCTCAGGAACATGAACGCTGTGTGTATACATGTATGTATATTCAATTCACTACCAAATTTCAAGTCAGAGTGCTAAGAAAGAAACTTGCTAGCGTATATCATCTTTGCCAAGTCTTGGGAAACAGGA
>NW_010190455.1:0-3362 GCF_000695765.1 Mesitornis unicolor | reverse complement strand
TGAGCTTGCTCCAAGACAGCCCATTTGTACAGTGGGAATAATTTGACACTGGCATTAGCACTTGGGAATTTCATGAACATGGTGTTGAAAGGAACTTGTGTTTTTCAAAGTAGCCTTTATAAATATCAGACTTCATTTTTATTGAGATGTGCAAATTCTTCAGTTCTTCGGTTGCTTTTGGAGCATGACAAAAACAATTTGTCATATGTACATGTCTGATTTAACTACTGCTTCTTATGTACTACCTTGCCAGTAGAGCATCCAGCAACACATTATTTAAAGGCTTCCTGGAACAAAAGCCACACATCCAGTTCATCTATTTCCCTCTAAAACCACAACCTTGGGTGAATGCCATTCTCACTTGTACTTTATCTCACATGTCAGCATTTTACCGGCATTTCCCTTCTGCCAACGTAATCTCCTATGTTAACCTAATCTTGCCAAGTTTCAACAATATTAAGCTTTCTAAGGCATTTACTTGTATCACTTTTTTTTTTCTGATATCATTTTGAAGAAGACTTAGTCGTAATTTAGACTATATTGCAGCTTATGCCCCTGCTGGGTAGCCTATTCTTGAGCTCAGATGCATAGGAGCAAACTGCTGAACACCTCCTTGATACAGAAGAGTCTTATCTCCATTCATGCATATGCCCTTATCAGGATATTTGACTCAGAAAGATGTATCGGATAGCAGAGCTGTCACCTAGGACACTTCTTACTGAAGCAGAGAGTGAGCGAGGTGTGTGATCTCTTTCAGGGCTTCCCCAAGTCCGTAGCTCAGCACTAAGCCTAGACACAATAGAGTGGGGTTTGGTTTGCGTTTTTTTGTCAGTATGGCATATCTTAAGGGACATTTCAACAAGAAGCATCTCTAAAGGAATCAGTCATTTGTTACACGTGCACACCACACACACACACGCGCACACACACGTGTGCATGTCAGTGAGCTAATACTGTGTAGAAGAAGCAAGTTATTGGAGAGATTAGCAGCCTGCTGCTCAATATTACAACCACACAAAGCACAAACAACAGGTGTGAGTAGCACACCTACTTGAGGGCATCCTGAGGAAGTGTTCCCTTCTGATGAAAGCAAGAGAGGGAGCTGTGCACAAGGTCTGGCTCCTCAGAGAGACTCACATCTCTTTCAGGGTGGTATCCCTCAGCTGCAACCCTGACAAGCTGCATCTTCTGCTGTGCAGCTTCAGGCAGTGCCCAAAGGCACAAGCAAGCCTACAAACTTTGAAAAACACAGTTGTCATGACTGCAGCTGGCAAGCAGGCTTCTGCCCAGCTCAGTTTTGCTTGTACCAGAAATCCTTATTAAAGCCAGCAATTTGAGTAAGGTCATCCCTGCTGCTTTGAGTAAGGGTTTGCAAAAGCAGTTATTTAAACAGCAAACACAAGGGTTAAGCCCACACTGCGTCTGTGGTTCTTGAAGGAGATGAGGCAGTTTGCCAATTTTGCAGCCCTCAGTAAACTTGACAGAATTGTTTAGCTGGACAGATTGGGTGAATTATCTCTTACGCAGATGCTGTTGTGGCCTTTCCTGAATTTGTTTATTCAGTTTATTTATTTTCTGCTTTTTTACACCATCCTTAATTTAACTTTGATAAGCAGCCATGATTTCTCACTCTTCCCACTTCCCTTTTATCCCCACCTCTAAGTCAGAGGGAGCAGGAGGGAACAATCAGTAAAAAGGATGTCATCTTGCCAGGGTGATGTGGTGTGGGGGTGCCTTCCTAACCTTGTGGAAATTGAAGACTTTGCCTGAAAGTTAAACAGTCTTTATTCGTCTTTATTGAGAATTTACACCAAGTGGCCTTATGAAGCCAACCAAAACAGTGCAAAAGTTGCACGCAGCCTGTAATAATTTTATATTTTCTGCAGGAGCGTTGAGGAATTGATATAACGCAGAGGGTACCACAATGCCTGCAAAGCAGCATTGATATTCTTTTCAAAACGATGGGTTTGCTGGGTGAGAAGGTGGTTGTCCAACCTCACTACTCAAATGACATTTATGTTGGTAACAGTTTTGACACTGACTTAAAGCAGTTTTTCTCTTTTTTGCTCTTCCCATCTCCCAGTATCTTTACAAGCGCTATACTGTACCCTGCAATAGAGAAGCAAACTCATATACGGAAAGTTGCATTAAAACTACCCAGGTCCTACAAAAGTCCATGGAATGGCATCCCATTTTCCTGGGGAATGTCCCGAGCAGGGCCATGACAGAAGATGTCGTTCTGAAGCAAAAATGGTGAAAGGTGTGTATATTTGCCTGCTGACAAGTCAGAAAAAAACCAACCTGTGTATTCACATTAATGACATGCAAACACGAGCACATACCACCCTATCAAACAGCTCCACAGTCTCTGCTCAGTGTTTGCCAGCTCAGGCAAGGTGGTGTGCAGTGGGGATGACCTTTCTTCCTTAACAACTCCCTGTTGGTACTGGGATAACACACATCTGGCATATAGCTAGTGCTTTTTTGGTAGAGATTAAAGGCCTTGGCCAGATCTCTCCTGTACCTTCAGGTTTGGAGCAGCCAGACAGCTCTTTTCTGGGCGGTTGGCTCCACCAGAGTTCAACCCCAAGACTCAGGAGGAAGACTTTACATTCAACCAAGCCCTGGATTCTGAGATAACCACTGACCTAAACTGAGGGTCTTCCAAAGGCTCTCTCTGCCACCCATCATGATGCTGTGGGCAGTGCTGAGACCATTTATCCACTGAAGTAGTTTTCATCACCACCATATTAACTATAAAGGAACAACACAGGAGATGTGACAACAGAACAGAAACGACTTAAAAATAAAGAAAATTTTTGGTTTTATCTTATTTTATGTATCTGCTACTATAGACAGTAGTAGAAACTTCAGCCAGTTATAGTCAGAGGCTTAGCACTCAACTGAGTGATTATGGTGCTTCTCCACTAGTTGTAGTTTTGCTGAGGATTAATGTATCTCAAAGGCAAGAACAATGGGGAGTGCTATAAAAGGACAAGCAATGAGAAAAACACAATTAAGTGTCAAACTCAAAATATATGGCATGAACAAAAATATATGACAAGTGGGGATCTCATAAAGGTTTTACAGCTACTTGTTTGGGAAGATAAACACCACCATCTCAGACAAGGAGCAATGAAAACCACCACATTAACAGAGAGAACATCCCTTTCACCTGCAGCTAAACTCTTCCGTCCTCACTCTGGCAATGCAGTTCCAGTTGTGGGAAGAAGCTGGGATTGGATACTAGTCACTTTTTTTTTTCTTTTATAGGTACCTGGAATGTCTTGAGATCTTTCTACAGTAACATCAGTTTCAGAGAGTAGAATACCAAAATCAGAGGGGTTGGTGGGCTCTGTGCC
>NW_010190454.1:463-1419 GCF_000695765.1 Mesitornis unicolor | reverse complement strand
CAGGTGTGGACGTACCCGAGTCTCGGTGACCAGAGGTAGGAAAATTTGCAATTTTCCCCCGCTTACATAGCCGTTAGCATGGAAGCTGAATTTGCGGCGGCAATTAAGCTATTGGTCAGTATCCCAAAGAGAGAGGAATCGGTAGCAGAAAAGACTTTAAGCAATGTGCAGCATCTGCACTGGAAAAGGCAGCGGTAAAAAGTTTGCTGCAGGTTGCTCTGAAAACAGAGACGGATTTGAAACAAGAAGAAGTAGAGACCCTTCTCAGTTGGGGGAGAAGGAGAGGACTATTCCAGTCCATATTTCAAAGGCAGAGAACTTTGGGACTCTGTTAGTTTGCTTAAACGAATGGCATTAACTTGGCGAAAGATCAAAGGAAAGCTGACAGCAGTCTCTTCAGAGGCAGCAGTTAAAGCAGCATTCCGGCAATCATTAGAAGAGGCCCGTGATGCATCGCATGATTCTAATGTTAATGACGAGTCGGGAAAAACCCCCTGGGTCTGCCCCCCACCTTATAAAGCCGCTACTGACAAATGTTTCTCCAGCTTATGAGCGTGTTTTTTGGGGTGGAGGATCTTCAACTGTGCTTTTGTCAATTTTCCCGGGAGGTTCCGGTTCTAATCCCGTAAGTCCAGATTCCGTTGCACCTCCTGTACCCCAAGAGATGCCTAAGTTTGGGGCAGCTGAACCCTCTGCTCCTCCATTAGATCCGGCATCTGTACCGATGCCCATGAAAACGGAGGAAGCAGGGGCTACAGGAGAAATGATGATTTGCCCAGACTTGCATGACCCCGAATTTGATGAATTGGAGTTAGGAAGGGGGATGGAATGTGGCGAGCTGCTGCTAATGAAGCTTTTACGATGGTGCCGTGAGAACGGAAAGCCATGGCGGGTGTTCAACAAGCGTTACAATCCTGCCCCACCGCCACCGCCGCCTCCGCCGCCCTGGCCCCTGC
>NW_010190454.1:0-227 GCF_000695765.1 Mesitornis unicolor | reverse complement strand
GCTCCGGCAGGAGGATTGGACTAGATGATCTTTTGAGGTCCCTTCCAATCCCTAACGTTCTGTGATTCTGTGATTCTGTGATTCTGTGATGATGGGGAGGAAAAAAGGGTGGTGGGTGTGGAAAAACAAGGGATAAAACAGGGAAATTGCATCCAAATCAGAGATGGACAAGGTATATTTTGATGTTTTAAAAGTTGGGGAATGTTTGGAATGATTGCCCATAATGT
>NW_010190453.1:8827-13486 GCF_000695765.1 Mesitornis unicolor | reverse complement strand
GTTCTGGGATTAACGTCGTTCTCTGCAGCTACAGCCCTGCCTGGTGCCTAGGGCTGGCGTTTCACAGCCTGCGAGCTGTGGATAGCGAATAGCCTGCAGCCACCAGAAAATGGCACGAAAACGGATGCGAGAGAGCAGAAGTTGCATGCACCTGGAAACAAGAAATAAATCTTGAAGAATTAAGTTTAGCTTAGTGTTTGTTTGGTGCAAAGTGAGAATTGTATGGGCCAGAAATCCTCACTGTCATGGATATAAACGCCTCAGCTGGCTCAGTGTGTCCCAGACTGGATAAGTCCTCCAGAAATGTGACACTGGCCCGGAGCAGCACTGGATGGGCTCCAGCAGTGACCGAAAAGTGAGTAGGTGGCGTGGCTGCAATGTCGCTCCAGCAAGAAAACCCCGCTGTCCTTAACAGAGGCTTTGCTGGCTCCGAGGAAAGGCTGTGTGGTTAAATGGATGCTAAACCCTCTCGTTTTCACACTGTCCTCTTCTCATGGTCCCTGCTCTGTCACCTCCTCTGTGCACACAGAGCACCTTGCCCTGAGCTGGCTCGCTGTGGGACCCGCTCCAAAGTACACAGCGGTCCCGACAGTAAAGTTTGGACCCAGACTTTATCTTTTGATTATTGAAGGATTAGCCTGAAAATATGAATTAAAATGGATTCTAGTGACCCAATTGCTGACAATATTGCCAGCGGTAGAAAAGAAGAAAAACAAACACTTTGAGACAAATCCCCAAATGACGCTAAGTAGCTTACAGGAAAAATCCAGATCAGCAGCCCTTGCCAAGGGATACCCATTTCCAAACACTGTTTTCTACCTCCAGGGCCATCGGGGGTCTTTTCAAGGACTTTTCATCCAAATACATCATCTAAGGGGAGTTTTCTTCTTTTTGGTGGTAGTGGACAGCTGATTTTTTGCAGCCTCCCCTTCGGAGAGCGCTGACCACTTCAGTAGCAGAAGCACTCGGCCCTTACACACCCGGCACAGGAAGAATTCACTGAGCCACAGACTGGGTGAGGTGTAAGGGACTCCAGCGATCCTGGTCCAACCCCTGGCTGCAGCCAGGCAGCGTCTGAGCAGCTCCAAGGATGGAGACTCCACCACCGCTCTGGGCAACTGGTGTCAGTGCTCGGTTACAAAAAGGGTTTCCCTTTGGAAGGTTTCAAAGGTGGATTTGAGCTGCAAGGGTTTCACCCTTTGCAAAAAGGGCACCCTTGAAAAGAGTCTGGCTCTGGCTTTTCTGCACCCTCCTTTCAGGTATTGATACAACCTGGGGCTTCTCCAGGCTGAACAGTCCCAGCTGGCTGGATCAGGCCTTTACTTTGGGATTAGAGCTTTGCTTCCTCGTGTTCTCTCAGCAATTCCTTTAAAAGCACCCCAATTGTCTTGTCTTGCCAAACAGACACGGGCCCAGCCCTGGTTTTGCTTTCACCACCTCTTTCCTGTCAATTCAACGCGTTCAGATACCCCCAGCTTCTTGTCACTCGGGATCAGATCAGCTTCCAAAATGAGGAGACACCACAAATACGCGAGCACCTTCCTGATGTGCTCTGGTCTCTGTTCACATGTGTGAACGTGTCACGGACCAGACACTGTCCCACGCAGCGTGGGGACAGGGGGAGCCTTCTATTACATCCAGCCTGTGGTATCCAGTTCACTCACAAGCAGCTCTGACCTCTGCCTCGGCTTCAGCCGCAGCAATGGAAGCAGTAACCAAGCCCTTTATGTACTTTCATTTCTTCTCCCAAAGCTGCACGGAGAACCTCGAGCTTTTTTTTCCAGTCAACAGTATCTGCCACCAAAAAAAGGTCGCAAAGCCATCCCTTTTTCCATGCTAACAGTGTGTTTTTCAGCTGTACATTCACTAAGGTAGTGTATTTTCAGGTACTCTATTTCAAAATAATTTAGGCTTCTCATTACAATAAAATAAATAACTGTCTTTGTTCATTAATCTTAGCAAAATGCAGGATTTGACATCATCCTTACGAGCAGTTGCTGAACCATTTACAGCTACATCTGTAGTTATCAGGTGGAAAAGTGCAGTGCCACCGCAATTGTCATTTATACTGAGCTGTGCACGATGAAGGGAAAATGGGGATCGTTCTAGAAGCAAAATGTGATGGATTTTTACAAAGCAGCTCTCTTTTCTTAGACCATTTGTAATTGGTCTGTGCTGAACCATCCATTGACAGCCAAAGAAACATGAAAATACCTCGGCTGTGATCAGAAATGGGCCAAGGGTGGGAGGATGTGAAGAAAGCAGAGCCAGAAGAAGCTGGGGACGGAAGAGCCACAAGGATGGGGAGGGCTCTGGAGAACAAGCCTGATGAGGAGCGGCTGAGGGAACTGGGCTTGTTTAGCCTGGAGAAGAGAAGGCTGAGGGGAGACCTCATCACCACCTCCAACTGCCTCAAGGGAGCTTGTGGAGAGGTGGGTGCTGGTCTCTTCTCCCAGGTGATGGGGGATAGAACAAGGGGAAACGGCACCAAGCTGTGCCAAGGGAGGTTCAGGTCAGAGCTAAGGAGGAAGTTCTTTACTGAGAGGGTCATCAGAAGCTGGCACAGGCTGCCCAGGGAGGTGGTGGAGTCCCCATCCCTGGATATGTTTAAAGAGCGGGTAGACGAGGTACTTAAGGATATGGTTTAGGGGGTAGACAGGAACGGTTGGACGTGATGATCTCAGAGGGCTTTTCCAACCGAGCGATTCTGTGATTCTGTGAATTGCCCATGCTCACAGTAAGAACACATTCAAAACAAGAGAACCACACGGGTTGAGTGTGGTGCCACCACCCCACCACACTGATGAGTCCCTGTACCAGGAATGGGGGTATTTAGTGCTGTAGTTCCAGATAATAACAGGATGTGTGTGCCATGAAGGGCCACACTCCCCTCCCATTCATCACAGGCCTCTTTAAGCTGCTTGTCACCAGTTGGAGCAGATCTGATGTTCACACTCTTTTAAAATAGAATTGTACACATCCTTTGTTTCAAGCCAGAAGAACATGAACAAAACACCTCGTTTTCAAGGCCACGCTCGTTCACTCCCAGCGGGACCAGCTCCAGGGATGCAAAAAACCCAGGACAAGCTCCTGCCAGGGCAGCTGGTGGTGAAACCTCCCCGCAGCTTCTCCAATCCAATGCCTTCAATTTGCAGCTGGGAAACGGAACAGGCGCGAGATGAAGCGTGGCCTCAGCCCCTGTCCTGGGAACCCTGCAGTGCTCTTCTGTCGTTTTGCTTTCAGGTGACCTCCAGAGTGAGCTGAGCCCCAGAGCGGGGCTGGAGGGACTGGTGCCCCTGGTGCCTCCCGCGGTGGTGCTGGCAGGGCAGCAAAGCCACAGGTGCAGCAGACAACTTCTTCATGTTTGTTTTATCAGCAGCCAAATATTTCTTTTACAGTAGGGTGAATAATGAAGAACGCTGAAGCCAAGCAGGTGTGGAGAGACCTTGGAGCTCCCAGCACCGTTCCTGCATCTCTCCTGGGGTCCAGCCTGACGAGTGCTGCCACGCTCTGTGCACTCAACATCACAGCTCGCTCCTAGCAGAACAGAACACATTTTTTTCTAAGCAAACAGGAAAATAAAACCCCCTTTCCCCATCTCTGGAGTTCTCCAGCCATGTGAAGCACAGGGCAAGGCAAAAAATCGGTTGGGCTTTTCCCATGTGGGAGGAGAGGACAAGAAGGTGACCGACCCCTCCTGGCTACCAGCTGGCAGAACCAGCTGTCTGTGCTGAGCGTGGCTTCAGCTGGCCAACAGTTTGTGAATTTTGACTTTAAAAACTTGTTTCATTATTTTTAAGTTTAGGAGTGGCTCTGCGATCACAAAATCATAGAATGATTTGGGTCCAACTCACCTTGCCATGGGCAGGGACACCTCCACCAGCCCAGGCTCCCCAAATCCCCGTCCAACCTGGCCTTGAACACTGCCAGGGAGGGGGCATCCACAGCTTCCCTGGGCAACCTGTGCCAGTGCCTCACCACCCTCACAGTAAAGAATTTCCTCCTAATATCCAGTCTAAATCTCCCCTCTTCCAGTTTAAAACCATTCCCCTTCATTCTATCGCTACCTGTCCTGGTAAAAAGACCCTCCCCATCTTTCCTGTAGGCCCCCTTTGAGTACCAGAAGGCTGCTGTAGGGTCTCCCCGGAGCCTTCTCTTCTCCAGGCTGAACAGTCCCAACTCTCTCAGTCGATTTCCATAGGGAAGGTGCTCCAGCCCCTGATCATCTTCGTGGCCTCCTCTGGATCCACTCCAACAGCTCCATGTCCTTGTGTTGGGGACTCCAAAGCTGGACGCAGTGCTCCAGGTGGGGTCTCACCAGAGCAGAGCAGAGGGGCAGAATCCCCTCCCTCGCCTGCTGGCCACACTTCTTTGGATGCAGCCCAGGATGCTGTTGGCCTTCCAGGCTGCAAGTGCACACTGCCAGCTCATGTTGAGGTTTTCATCAACCGAAACCCCCAGGTCCTTCTCCTCAGGACTGATCTCGAGCCATTCCAAAGAGATTATTCCAAAGATTTGCAGAAGAGGAGACTGAGGGGAGACCTCATTCATGGTTATAAATATTTAAAGGGTGAGTGTCACGAGGATGGAGCCAGGCTCTTCTCGGTGACAAACAATGATAGGACAAGGGGTAATGGACACAAACTGGAACACAGGAGG
>NW_010190453.1:0-8607 GCF_000695765.1 Mesitornis unicolor | reverse complement strand
CTGGATGAGCTTTGGAGGGCCCTTCCAATCCCTGATGTTCTGGGATTCTGTGATTCTGTGATTCTCAACTCAGTTGCCAGTTTGGAGTCGACAGAGGCAATTTCTCTGTGCCTCAACAGCACATGCTTGGCTAAGAGCTGCTGAAAAGCTGCATGGAAGAAGTTGTCAAAGATGCTGTTCCCTGATGTGTGGTTGTTTGCATTCATGCATCAGCTTCTTTTTTGTGTGCACATATATATGTGTGTGTGTATATATATATTTTATATACGTATTTCTGGGTCACAGATCATGATGCTTATAAAGAAGTTAGTCCTTATTCTGGATAAAATCACAACAGTAGCCTGGTGAGGGCTCTGGAGAACAAGCCTGATGAGGAGCAGCTGAGGGAACTGGGCTTGTTTAGCCTGGAGAAGAGAAGGCTGAGGGGAGACCTCATCACCACCTCCAACTGCCTCAAGGGAGCTTGTAGAGAGGTGGGTGCTGGTCTCTTCTCCCAGGTGATGGGGGATAGAACAAGGGGAAACGGCACCAAGCTGTGCCAAGGGAGGTTCAGGTTAGAGCTAAGGAGGAAGTTCTTTACTGAGAGGGTCGTCAGAAGCTGGAACAGGCTGCCCAGGGAGGTGGTGGAGTCACCATCCCTGGATGTGTTTAAAGAGCGGGTAGACGAGGTACTTAAGGATATGGTTTAGGGGGTAGACAGGAACGGTTGGACGTGATGATCTCAGAGGGCTTTTCCAACCGAGCGATTCTGTGATTCTGTGGAATAAATGAGGTTGAAAGAGCCTGGGCTAAACCAGGGTGATGCAGTTTATCAGCTGCTTATTTCACGGTTCTACGTCTCACAGGGCCAGCGCAACCTCACTGCTCGTGCTGAGCTTCGGCCCCAAAGCCCCCCCAGGCAATGTCAGCGCCAACTCACGACAGCTCTGTGTTCATTGTTCCAGCTCCAGCAGCATTTGATGAAAGCAGAGGTCACCCACATTTTTCATCCGTCCACTTCCTGAACAAGCACGACCTGGACCCGGTTTTAGCGCAGGTGTGTGACCTTTGGGGCCGTTCCTTCCATGGCATTGAGTCATTCCCCACGTATATACCCCGGGTCTTTGCGTTCAGCTGCTCCCCGGCCTCACACGTGCAGAAAGCGGCGCTCTGCCATGAAGCTGACTGGTGCTCTGCTCATCGCCACGGTGCTCTGCAGCTCCCTTGGTAAGTTTTACCAACAAAAACAATAGGATTTTAGATTTTAAATTATATGTAATATATATGTAATGTTTATATAACATTGACTTCATTAAACCTCTGTACAAAGTATTCAAAATATTCCGGGTACTATTAAAATACCAGATGGAAACGAATCTAAGAAGCAACTGAAAGGCACCTTGATGCCTGGTTTAAAATTTGCAGAAAAGACTCCCGTGCCTGCTGGCAGAAGCGATGGTCCCTTGATTCCCACTGAAGTGTTCTGGTGCTGACAGGGAAATTCAGGTACCTGGCCTCCAGGAAAACACCAACCACAGCAGTTTGTGCAGGGGCTCCTAAAGTTCTTTCCCTTGGACACTTACAGTGGGGTTCAACTGCCTGAATGTGGTGTCTGCAATGTTGTGGCCGGTGTTGGAGGACTCATCCTGGTTCTCCTGTGCCAGGAGCAATGTCAGAAGGCGACAAGATTTAGACTTGAAGGAAAGAGATTAGGAGAACAGAAACACTTTCAGTTTAGTGCTGGCAATTCTGGAGATAGGAGGAAAAAAATGTAATTACTGCGTATTACAGCCAGCCCGGGTGATGGGTACATGGACATAGTTAGAGAAGGGAGCCCAGTTGGTTTTGATATCTGGTTAGAGAACAAGGAATAATGTAAGGGGACAAAGGTGCATGGAAACCAAAAACCAAACACAATACAAAGCCTGAGAGGAGTCTGGGTGAAGAGAAGGTGGAGGTGATGAAGAAGGGGAGCTGAGGCCCAGGCAGGCAGAAGCTTCTCCATGAATGGTGGGACCCCACTGAGGGACCTGTGCAACAGCTCCTGCACTGGCAACCCATTGCTCTAAAAACATAAAAAGAATCCCTGCAAAGCTGAGAACACGCTCAGCAAAAGCTTGGTGAGGTTTGCACGTCATTGCTGGGCTGGAAGGGGTTAAGGGGTGGGAGCAGGAGCAAGCGAAGGGTTCCCTCACTGCTCCCCACTTTGCCTTTGCGCTCCAGGGGCTGGCTCTGCTCATGAGGTTGTCCCCAGCTTCCTGCAGACGCTTCTTGAGGGCTCTGCCGAGCAGCTGTACGCCGGACCCATTTCCCAGTATCACCTGGATGATTTGACCAGAGCTGCTTTGACCGCATTAAAGGAATGCATCGATGAGCTTTCTCCTGAGCATGTGAAGGCCCTCATCAGTCTGCTGGTAACTCACTCCTTTTATTATTACTGTAAGTGTCTATAATCGAGCAGCCTTGTACCAGATTCTGGAGAAAGAGCACCCAAATAGGCTCTTCTCGGTGACAAACAATGATAGGACAAGGGGTAACAGACACAAGCTGGAACACAGGAGGTTCCACTTCAATTGGAGAAGAAACTTCTTCTCAGTGAGGGTGACAGAGCCCTGGCCCAGGCTGCCCAGAGAGGTTGTGGAGTCTCCTTCTCTGCAGACATTCAAAACCCGCCTGGACGCCTTCCTGTGTAACCTCATCTGGGTGTTCCTGCTCCGGCAGGGGGATTGGACTGGATGAGCTTTGGAGGGCCCTTCCAATCCCTAACGCTCTGTGATTCTGTACGTGGCTCCCTGGCTCTGTGTCAGCGCCCATGTGTGAACCCCTGACGGGCATGGCCCTGGCGAGCTCCTGCGGGTGAGAGGCTCGGCCTCTGTCCCCCCCAGGTTCTGCCGTTCACTACAGGCTCAGGAACCGTGCGTGACCTGTCTCTGCAGTTGGGTGTTTCGGTTCACCACGCTCACTGCTCTCACTTTCCGTTTCAGAAACTTGTACGGGGAGAGGTTTAAATGAACAAAGTATTTGACTCAACTGCTGGCAACGCTTCTCGACAACTTCCAGCTTCTTGTATCCAAAGCCTTGGGGAAAACAACAAATACTAAAAAATGGAGAAAACCAAGATGCTGGCAGCCGTTCTGCTAAACTCCGTGTGCTGTTTGTGCGACACCCTGCCACCTTCCAGCCTGTTTTAGATCTTATTTCTTTAGAGGTAACTTCAAGTTCTAAATAAAATTAAGGCGATGTTTCAAAATGATTTCTGTGGTCTGTTTTTATAAATAAAGGCCTTTCTTTTTGCCCTTCTTACTGTTACAACTCTGTCTAAACAAAGTCTAAGCAGCAGCATCACTATGCACTGACTGCCCCAATTTAACTGCAATTTAACTCTGGATGACCTGAGGGGATCAGGTCCTCATCCAAAGCAACTTTTGCCAAGCGTGGGACCATTTTTCTTGATAAATGCAGTAGCTCTGATAGCGATGGATCCGAAACTCACTGAGCACAAGCTGAAGAGCCAGCTTGCTTTGGACCACACTCATGGTCCTCCGAGTCATCAGTCATCTGCTGGCCAGGGGCAACCCTCCAGTTACACAGAATCACAGAATCCCAGAACGTCAGGGATTGGAAGGGACCTCCAAAGCTCATCCAGTCCAATCCCCCTGCCGGAGCAGGAACACCCAGATGAGGTTACACAGGAAGGCGTCCAGGCGGGTTTTGAATGTCTGCAGAGAAGGAGACTCCACAACCTCTCTGGGCAGCCTGGGCCAGGGCTCTGTCACCCTCACTGAGAAGAAGTTTCTTCTCCAATTGAAGTGGAACCTCCTGTGTTCCAGTTTGTGTCCGTTACCCCTTGTCCTATCATTGTTTGTCACCGAGAAGAGCCTGGCTCCATCCTTGTGACACTCACCCTTTAAATATTTATAACCATGAATGAGGTCTCCCCTCAGTCTCCTCTTCTGCAAACTAAAGAGCCCCAGCTCCCTCAGCCGCTCCTCAGAAGGGAGATGCTCCACTCCCTCCATCATCTTTGTAGCCCTACGCTGGACTCTCTCCAGCAGTTCCTGTCCTTCTTGAACTGAGGGCCCAGAACTGGACGCAATATTCCAGATGCGGTCTCACTAGGGCAGAGCAGAGGGGCAGGAGAACCTCTCTCGACCTAGTTTCCCCCTTGTTTAACCAAGGACACAAAACCCACCTTGCTCCAGGGCGAGTGGATGGTGTGAAGCAGCTGGAGCTGCAGGTTGCTGTCCCATGGCCAGAGCGGGGAGTTGATGGCAGCAAATTCTCAGCTCGCACTTTGCATCTCTTGGTGCTTGTCCAAGAGGTCTGTGTCACGGCCTTGTTGGCAGTGGGAAGTCACAGAGCAAAGCTCTCATTTCAGTCACTCTGGCTTCTCCATGTGAGGGGCCCTGTAACCACAAGGCTCCTCAGGTGCTCCTGATCAGTGTCAGCAGGAGCATGTGTCTGTCTGCCCATCTCCCCAAGCTGTCTGGGGAGTTCCTGGTGACCGGGCTTTTCGACATCAATGCCCCAGAGACATGAAGTGACTTTTCCAGAGTCACCTTGGGAGGGTTGGGACACTGCTAAGAAGTTGTTTGGTTCTTCTGTGTCAGCAGGGTGCAAGCATTCACCCTGCAGCATCCGCAGCCTCAGGGCTTTGTGCCTCCCAGTGAACAACCCCAGACGTTACCCAGCACTTCATTTAGTGCCTACTGAGGCTTTTGGTCCCTCGCTTTTATGGTTCCCTCTCTGCCACTGCTGTCAGCCCCTTGCTGTCCCACCCCGACTCTCAGCCCTTTGTACACAGGACTTTGTGTACAACCCTCAGCTGTGCCGCTGTCCCAGACCCCCATGGACACCCTTCTTCTCAGCCCGGAGCTGGGGAAGCCCCTTTTCCAGGGCCAGAGCTTGGAAGGGCTGCTCCTCCAGCAGAGCCTCTCCCCAGCCATGCACCCAGGGCATTGCCTGTGCCCCTGAATCTGCTGCTGTCCCATGCCCCAGGATTCCCCAGCAGTGCCTGGCTGGGACAAGTGGCTGGGAGGGCACTGGCTGCTCAGGTGGGGGCTGCACAAGGCACTGGGTGCCCCCAGGTTACTCATGGGAGGGATCAGATGCTCCTTGGGTGCTTGTGCAAGGCACTGGGTGCACATAGGGTGCTTGTGCAAGGGGCCAGATCTGCCCCTCTCTCCACTCTCCCATGGGGACACAGGTGGCCAAGGGACCCAGGCATCTACATGACCCCTACAGCCCCACCCTTGTCCCCTCAAGGACCCAGGTGTCTGTCCCCATTGTGTCTTGTCCCCACCCCAGGCGCAGGCAGGGGACACGAGGCACAGCTCACGTATTTTATTTATTGTCCCCAGCTGTGACAAAAGGGGCTGCGCCCAGGACATTCCCAGGCATGAGGGGATGTCACCAAGTGTGGGGATGACACGGTGTGTCACTGGGGCTGCAGGGACAACACGGGGGGTCAGCAGATGTTGAGGGTGTCACAGGGTTGGGGGGACAATGTGGGGCGTTACCAGGGTTGTGGGGCGGTTTGACGACATGGGGTGACTCTGTGTGGGTGTGGGGACAGGGGGGGTCCCTACCCGCTGCCACGTGTGGGGACATGGCATGTCCTTGTGTGTTGCTGTACGGGGATGGACACACGGAGTGTCCCCATGTCTGTGTGAGGACTCTCAGGGTACAGCTCTGTCTCCAGCTACGTACCAGGACCCAAGACACGTGTCTCAATCCCAGAGATGTGCTCCACGGCGACACAGACGTCCCACATCCCCGTGTCCCCCCCTCTACGTGACGCCACGTCCTGTGCAATCAACCCCCACCCCCACGTGTCCCCCCCTGTCCTACCCACGCTCGCAGATGAGCTCGACGACGCTGTGCTCCATGGGGACGGGGTCGAGGCAGCGGTGGGCGGCGCTGGCGGCCACCTCGTCCAGCAGCCCCTGCACCACCCGCTCGTCGGCAGCGAAGCGCCACAGGTAGAGCTGCAGGTAATGGCCGTCCACCTGCACCTGCTGCAGCCCGAAGCGCCCCAGCGTCCGCAGCCGCACGCACTCCAGCAGCGTCTTCAGGCTGATCTTGATGATCCCGGTCAGCACCGACACCTGGAACGTGGGGACAGCAGAGATACAGGATGCCCCCGGGGCAGGAAGGGCCTGAATCACATCTGCGTGGGGCTGTGGGGACACTGGGGACATCCCTCTCCAGGTCATCAGCTCCTAGGACACACTCTCATCCTGGTCACCATTCTCCAGGCATCCCCAGAGTCTTGACACATGGGATGTGAGGACACTGGGGACATGTGGCATGGGGGAATGGTGGCTCTTTCAGTGCAGGGAGGCCCCACATCCCATCAGCTTGGGGACATAGGGTACACCCTTGTCTTGGCTGCCACTTCCAAGGACTCCCTGAGCCTGGACACATGGGACACTGGGACACAGGGGATGTTTGGACAGGGGGATGGGGACACCCTTGGCCTGGCTGTTGCGAGTCCAGGAAGGCCCTAAGTCAGCGTAGGGATATGGGGACACCCTTGTCCTGGTCACCAGCAGCAGGGACCTCACCCAAGTCCCAACACCTAGGACAGGGGAGCAGCAGGGGACCTGATTGTCCTGGCCATCAGTCCCTGGAGAGCACCCGGAGCCCCAAAACCTGGGTCATGGAGACACCAAGGACATTGTGGGCAGTGCAGGGACACAGGGACCATGGGGGCCCTTGGGGACATGGGGATGTTCCTGTGGCCTCACCTTGTTGAACTCAACAGGGCTGAAGATGTCGATGCGTTCAGAGAAGAGCTTCTGGATGTTGCTGAGCAGGTGGGTGTCCATGGGGGCACTGGGGAAGGTGACACCAGGACAGTCAGAGACATGAGAATGGGGACACAGAGGTGGTCAGAGGATGCAGGTCCAGTCAGGGAATGTGGGAATGGTCACAGGATATGGAGGGACAATCACGGCACACAGGGAAGATGGGTACCATCAAGGGATACTGGCAATCCGACAGTTTGGGGACACAAAGAGGGTCAGGGGGAAGATGTAGCAGGTATGGTGGGGTGATGCAGAGAGCACAGGGGTGACAGGGTGGCCCTGGGGGCAAACCAGGGGGTGGCAGGGCTGACCTGGGGGTGTAGCTGGGGGCATAGCGCCCGGGTGCCCGCGAGCTGCTGTAGACGGAGAAGCCGGACGGGCGCCTCCCCCCCCGCCGCACTCCCTCCTCAAAGAGCTGCCCCACCTGCAGTACCCACACACTCTCAATGCTGGCGGCTCAGAATCCACCCTAAATATCTCTCTGCAACCCTCCCAAGCCCTTCAAGGACCAAATGGGAACCTTGTGCATCCCTTTCTTGACCTTTCAGGGATTTCAGCCCTTCCAGGGACACCAAGAAGCAACTGGGACCCTGCAGGGGACTTTAGGGACCCTCACAAAAACCCTCTGGGGACTTCTAAAGTCCTCAAGGATCTTCTGGTGACCTCAAGGATTCCCTCTAGACCCTGAGATCCTCTCCAGGGACCCTCTGGGACACCTGTGACCCTCGGAAGGACTTCAGGTCTCCCTCCAGCCCCACCGGATTCCTGGCGCTGGCCCAACCTGGACGTCGATGGCGGTGATGTCCTCGACCACGCGCTTCATGACAGCGCGAACGTTGCGGGGCTCGACGGTGCCCAACCAGTCGCGCGTCTCTTTTTTTCACCGCCGCCCCCTGGACCTGCACGTAGTGGTCAAGCAGCCGCTGCGCCGCCCCTCGCGCCTCTGCGCACAGAGATGGGCCCGGTGTCACTGCCGGGCCTGCGTCCTGGGGGTGCAAAGGACACGGGAGACGTGTGGACGTGTGGGAACGCTGCCACCTCCGCACGCAGCGTTGGCCCCGCAATCGTTGAGGATACGAGGGACGTGGGAACATGTGGGGATGGCCTCCCCCCCATATCTCCACCATCTGTTGTCCTTGGGGGCACAGGGACATCAGGGAACATGTGGGATGCTCCATGGGCCAGCCCACCTGCAGCAGCATCACTGCCATCCTCATATCCTTGGGCCATATAAAAGGACTTGGGGATATCCTTGGGGACATTTGGGAGACACTGGCACAGGTAGGGACCCACCTGCCCCCTGCCAGAGCCATATCCTGGATGGATGTGGGGCCACAGCAGGGCACAGGGAGGGACCTGGGGACGTTCTGGGGTCCCTTGTGGACATCTGGAGGCACATCACTGTCCCCACCACAACATCCTGGGTGGACATGGGGCCACAGAGGAACCTGTGGTCATCTGAGGTGCCACAGGGCCATTTGGGACACCCTTGGGGCCAATCAAATGGTTTGGGGTCCACTCAGGAATGTTTTGGGGGACACAGACAGAGGGAAGATCCTCAAGCCTCCACACACACCACGGTACCCACTACTGTGTCCTGAATGGACAGTGGGACACGGTGGGATGCAGAACCATTTTGTGACATCTCGGGGACATTCAGGGTCCCTTTAAAGGCCATTTTGGGGCCAACTAGGGCAGTTTTGGAGGCTCACCTGGGGAGGAAACTGCTCATCAGTAAGAGTGAGGATATAGCTGATGGTGGTGGCCTCATAGTCAAGGCAGAGGCGGGCGAGGAGCAGCAGCAGGGCTGGGGGTGCTG
>NW_010190452.1:0-996 GCF_000695765.1 Mesitornis unicolor | reverse complement strand
TGTCCCCATGGTGTCCCCAATGTCCCTGGGGTGTCCCCAATGTCCCCATGGAGTCCCTAGGGTGTCCCCTATGTCCCTAATCTGCCCCAAAGGTGTCCCTGGGGTGTCCCCAATGTCCCTGCCATGTCCCTAATGTGTCCCCTATGTCCCAAAGGTGTCCCCACTATGTCCCCAATGTCCCCATGGAGTCCCTGGGATGTCCCCAGTGTCCCCAGTCTGCCCCAAAGGCGTCCCCATGGTGTCCCCAATGTCCACATAGAGTCTCTAGGGTATCCCCAATGTCCCTAATGTGTCCCCATGGTGTCCCCAATGTCCCCATGGAGTCCTTGGGGTGTCCCCTATGTCCCCAGTCTGCCCCAAAGGTGTCCCCAGGGTGTCCCTGTGGTGTCCCCAATGTCCCCATGGAGTCCCTAGGGTGTCCCCTATGTCCCTAATCTGCCCCAAAGGTGTCCCTGGGGTGTCCCCAATGTCCCTTTTCCCCCACTGTCCCTGCCATGTCCCTAATGTGTCCCCATGGTGTCCCTTATGTCCCAAAGGTGTCCCCACTATGTCCCTAATGTCCCCATGGAGTCCCTGGGGTGTCCCCAGTGTCCCCAGTCTGCCCCAAAGGTGTTCCTGTAGTGTCCCCATGGTGTCCTCAATGTCCCTGTGGTGTCCCCAGGGTGTCCCCTTGATGTCCCCAATGTCCCCATGGAGTCCCTGGGGTGTCCCCAGTGTCCCCAGTCTGCCCCAAAGGTGTTCCTGTAGTGTCCCCATGGTGTCCTCAATGTCCCTGTGGTGTCCCCAGGGTGTCCCCTTGATGTCCCCAATGTCCCCATGGAGTCCCTAGGGTGTCCCCAGTGTCCCCAGTGTACCCCAAAGGTGTCCCTGGGGTGTCCCTGGGGTGTCCCCAACGCCCCCTGTCCCCCCCAGATGATCAAAACACGCAGCTCCAGGATCCCGGCGCTGGCCGAATTCGTGCGGTGAGACCCAGGGGGGGACGTGGGGACAACGGTG
>NW_010190451.1:0-1357 GCF_000695765.1 Mesitornis unicolor | reverse complement strand
GGCAGCTGAGGGAGAAGGTGAATTGAGCCAGTTTGCAGAGGTAAAAGCCATCCAGCTGGCCCTGGACATTGCTAAAAGGGAGAAATGGCCAGCACTTTACCTCTATACAGATTCATGGACGGTCACAAATGCCCTATGGGGATTGTTAAAAGGATGGAAATGGGACCACTGACAGTGCCTGAGCGAAGCCTATTTGGGCTGCAGCCCTAGGGCAAGACATCGCTGAAGATATTAACAGTGTTGAAGGTCTGGCATGTTGATGCTCATGTTCCTAAAAGCTGTGCCACTGAAGAACACCAACACAACCATCAGGTGGACCAGGCCGCCAAAGTATTCCAGACATATTTGGACTGGGAGCACTGAGGTGAACTCTTTCTAACTCAGTGCGCCCCATGACACTTATGGTCATGGCAGAGATGCCACATACCAATGGGCCAATGACCGAGGGGTGGACTTAACTATGGACGCTATGGCACAGGTTATCCATGACTGTGACACATGCGCTGCCATCAAACAAGGCAGACAGACGAAACCTTTGTGGCACAGAGGAAGGTGGTTGAAGTGCAAGTATGGAGAATCCTGACAGCTTGACTACATCCAACTCCCTCAGACTCGCCAGGAAAAATGCTATGTGCTCAAAATGGTGGAAGCAAGCACTGGGTGGTTGGAAACTTACTCTGCCTCGTGCCACTGCTCACAGAACCATCCTGGGCCTTGAGAGGCAGATCTTCTGGCAGCATGGTACCCCAGAGAGAACAGAGTCAGACAATGGGACTCATTTCAAAAACAACCTCATAAACAGTTGGGCTAAAGAGCATAGTATTGAGTGGATATATCATATCCCTTATCATGCACCGGCCTCTGGGAAAATTGAACGATAGAATGGCTTGCTATGAAACCAATGGGTGAGGGAACTTTAAAAAATTGGGACAAACATTTGGCAGAAGCCACCTGGTTGGTTAACCCCAGGTGATCCATTAACAGAGCTGGTGCCACCCAGCCAGACATGTTGCACATAATAGAAGGGAATGAAGTCCCTGTTCTATGTGAAAAGAATCTGCTGGGGAAGACTGTGTGGGTCTCTCCTGCTTTGCCAGGTGCAAACCCATCCGTGGGGTTGTCTCTGCTCAAGGCCCAGGACATACTTGGTGGGTAATGCAGGAAAATGGTGAAGTACATGGTGTATCACAAAGAAATTTAGCATTGGCTGAAAGAGTTTGATTTTATGTTATGTAATATACAGTACTGTATAATAGTGATAAGTTGGTTTTTTTAAGTTTCTTCTATCCGGATAGTAATGTGGCATACAGGAGTTCCAGGATAAATCCACAATGTGTACACATGGACTCTGATGCAC
>NW_010190450.1:0-3535 GCF_000695765.1 Mesitornis unicolor | reverse complement strand
GCCGGGGTAGCTGCCTCAGTCCGGGCTGGTGCAGAACCTGGAGCAGCCTTCAGTTTCCGTCGAGTGACCACCATGGTCCTCAGTTATTCTGGTCGATTTCCAGCGCTCTCTCTGTGCCCTACCCTCCTGCCCTGCCCTCTTGAACTGCCTTCTCAAACTGCCCTGTTTTATTAACACTGCCCGCTCCTGGTCGCGATGCTCCAGGTCGCAGTGCTCCCTAAGGGCCGTTTAAATCTGCCGTGGTGTCCGCCGGGACCGCCCCCCCCATACGTCAGCCGCCACACGGGAGTTGCCGCTTCTGGGAGTCAGGAGCCGTTCACCCTGCCTCCTCCTGAGTTTTTTGGTGTTTTTTCGGTGATTTACTCAGGCACAACTGTCTCTGCTGATCCCCTGAGCACCGTTCTTCTGAAAGTGGTATTCTGGGGCTGATCAAACATCGCTCCTGCTTCATAAAAGACTTTCTTTTCACCTTACCCTGTGTTTACTCCAAAAACCTAAAGCAGCTGTAGCAGGAGCAGATCTTTCAACAAGAAAATACCTCCGCTCTTGGATGCTTTTCATTACCTAAGAGTGAGCTCTGTAAGGACTCTTCAACAGGTTTCAACTTGTCTGAGCTGTCCTCAGCCAACAACCATTACAAGAGAAATGCTGCAAGTGGGCTCTTTTCACCTTACCCTGTGTTTACTCCAAAAACCTAAAGCAGCTGTAGCAGGAGCAGATCTTTCAACAAGAAAATACCTCCGCTCTTGGATGCTTTTCATTACCTAAGAGTGAGCTCTGTAAGGACTCTTCAACAGGTTTCAACTTGTCTGAGCTGTCCTCAGCCAACAACCATTACAAGAGAAATGCTGCAAGTGGGCTTAAATTAGTTGCTTGTTTTAGACAATCTGTGAATTTCTGAAGATGTAGAGGTAATCTGATTTTGTGTGGCATGCACTGTAGTTGCCCAGAAGGGAACTGGAGTGAACGGAGAATCTAAGCCATTGGGGTGTAGTATTTATTGGGAGTCTAGTAGCAACAGTTACGGCAGCTTTCTGTAACTTTTTCTTAGGTGTTTTTCAGATCTATCTTTTTAAAATTTACTTTTATGAGATTTCTATTAGAGAGTTTCTCTTTGAATTAAAGCGTGGGGTTTTGGGTTTTTTTTGCGAGATAGGAGATTGTTTTGTTTTATCATGTGGGGATTTTTGTCTTGTATGCTCAACTTTAACTTTCTGTTTTTGTGTTATCTCTGTGATAGATTTTTCCACAGTTTATCAGTTTAGGCTCAGCTTGCCAGAAACCATTTTATCTTTTCTATTTGTTCCCATTTAAAAAAAAAAGAAAAAAGGAAAATTAATTAGTGGCAGATGCTGGCAGAAGGAAGGGGATGTTTTGGCTTGCGCTGCTCCTCTTTATTTGGCAGGTCACGAATTATTCCAGTTTTATTGTATTGTGTGGAACTGACAAAATTCCACCCGTCAGATAATTCATCAGAATTTGCTGTTGCAGCAGGTTTACAGAGTGCAGTATGACTCCAGAGTTCCTTCTCTTTGCTTGGAAGATTTTAAGAACCTTTGTTTTCAGTTTTCAAAATAAGAGCAGTGTTCATCTCAAGCTCTGATTCATGTTTTATAGCATAAAGTCTTTTGACTGGGTTCTATTATCAAAGCTGAACTATTACCATTTTTTTTTCACGTGTAGCAAGTACAGATTAAATATAATTCAATAGGTAGCAACCAAGTATCATTTCAAGTTCAAGGAATAAAATCCAAAGACCACAATGGCCCAGTCTGGATTTTGCTAGAGATCATAACAAAACTTCTGAGGAGGGATTCCTCAACATGATGGGAACACTTGTTTGTGGACAAAATCTTGTTGCAGTCTTCCTATTATGCAAGACTTGCCTTATTTTTACCAGTGATTGAAATCCGTAAAGCACAGATTTTGTTCTTTCTTCCCTCATTCGCATGGTTCATAACCCACAGCAATCATGGAAAGAAGGTGCAAAAGATTAATATCTTTCTCAACTGTATTCACTCATCTTGCATACATACATGTATAACATAAACATATATGCATGTGCACAGACATATATTCTCTGCTACAAATCTGCCTTACTATTTTGGATACATCTTTACTCTCTTTGTATTGTAAAAGTGAGGTGCTGCCAAACCACGTGCCATGCAACCTAGTTGTTATCAACTGGTCAAGTGTACCTTAATGACCTGCATTGAGGCTTCTCTAGACAAACACTTGCCTAATATTATTAAAAGAATACGAAATACGAAATACGTATGACTTCTTGTGGCAGATGCACCCACTCTACTAAAGACCTGAGAAAAACCCAACAAAAGACAGTGCTAAAGTTTCTGGCCCTGGTGGCGCCAGGACTGCCTCCCCCCTCACAGCTCCACACAGTGGGGGTCAAAGGCAGGAAAGTTGGGGTCCTCAGCCAATAGGGGCTGACACGACCATGTATTGACCACAGATCAGATTCGACCAGGGTATAAATGGGGCCCCGCCGGAGGACTCATTGGAGTCGGTCCTCCTCGGAGCAGTGGGTCTGCAGTCAGGGACTCTCCCCTTGAGTTGGGATGCCACTTAAGGAAACTTCTGGAGATTGAGAGCCCTCCCTTTTTGGTGAGTGAGTGAGTGAGTGCACATTTTGGATTGTTTGGCCAAAACTTAAGAATTCTTAACTCAGCTGAGTCTGGTAATATTCCCAACCAGCATATCGAACCTGTATTTGTTAAATGTCAGTGGGATGTTGTTTTGGTGAATGAAGTTTTGTCTGCTTCATTTCAGTTGCAGATTAAAGCTTGTTTGAGTTCATTATCTGTGTGCGTGTAGCCATTTTGATGCGATTCCGTGACACTCCTTACAGTTGTTTACATGGAAAGTAACCCTTTGTTTCATAGTACCAAGCAGAGAGAATGAACAGACCAGGAAGCTAGTGAAAGCATCTGATCACAGCATGATGAAAAATTTACTTTTTCAGGCTTTATGTGTAGGTGGTAGAAAGGGTAATTTCTCTTTCCAGAGTCCTTCCATTTCCTTATGCATTTTACCGTCTAAAAGGATGACTACATTGAAGTCATTGTCACCTGAGTTTTGTTGCTATCCAAAGTAATCTTTGCCTTTTCTCCATGCCTTTTGCAGAGTAACTGACCTCCTAGAAAAGGATGGACAAAAAGAATTACAGATTTTGACTAGTGGAAAACTACTAAAAGGCAAGACTAATGTAACAGAATGAAAATGTCAGTAGTCTTAGTCCCAGTAATTCAGGATATGGCCAGGAGGTCTCATGTCAGTGAAGTGCTAAGAGAGGTTCTTGATATTTGAGTTCTCCTTGTTGAAAAAAAGAATAAAATTGAAATGAGAGAAGGCCTGAAAGAAGTGGAAAATGGGTGCTATTCCCTACTATCCTCTGCAGTCTCTTACATCCCATTTCATGGATACTTGCTGGTGCATTTTTGCATGGATCTCAGAAAAACAATTTTTATTTTGCTCTGTATAGCTGAATTTCAATATGAGAACTGCTTTGCAAAACACT
>NW_010190449.1:41335-62143 GCF_000695765.1 Mesitornis unicolor | reverse complement strand
GGTGACCTCATTAATGTTTATAAAATTGTAACGGGTGAGTGTTAGGAGGAAGGAGCCAGGCTGTTATCTCTGATGTCCAATGACAGGACAAGGGGCAATGGGTGCAAGCTGGAGCATAGGAGGTTCCATGTGAACATGAGGAAAAACTTTTTTACTGCGAGGGTTACAGAACAGTGGAACAGGCTGCCCAGAGAGGTTGTGGAGTCTCCTTCTCTGGAGACATTCAAAACCAACCTGGACGCGTTCCTGTGTGACCTAGTCTAGGTGATCCTGCTGTGGCAGGGGGGTTGGACTGGATGATCTTTTGAGGTCCCTTCCAACTCCTGAGATTCTGTGATTCTGTGATTCTGTGATTCTGTGATTCTGTGAACTTAGATCAGATGGCTTATATAATATCTCAAGAGCAGAATTTTTGAAGCAATCAGCCCCACTACCTGCCGCATTTGCTCACTCTCATGCATAAAGATGAGGAATCCTGGGCCAGTTTTTTGCAGCTAACACTGAAATATGCTGGTCCTCCCAAGGCTGAGGCTGGTGAGATTTCACGCAGCATTCACACAGGCATGGCACTCAAGGCTTTAACACGTTCAGATTTTGTTCCCATGAAGGAATGGACAATTAGGAAATGCATTCTGTGCTCACCTCTCTGAAGGAAAAGCAGTTCTATTTCACTCTTCTATGAAAGACGGATGAAGAAAAGGTTTCTTCCTTAGCTTATTGTCTCTGTGCTACCTGAGCTGCCTGCTGCTATGCAGACTCTGACTACCGTGGACATTTTTGACTGCATTTCTTAACAAAAAGTCCATGTCTCAAAGAAATCTTACATATTCTGATTTTTATTTTTGCACTCATCTGATTTTTTTGGAATTTCCTTTTCTTAGTCATGAAAAGAGAACAGTTTTTCTCCAGGATAAGCCTGGGCAGAAGAAGGAGGAAGACCTAATGTCTTCAAATGCTGTTTAAAATGTCCTCCCTCTCTATATGCAAAGAAAATCCATAGTTGTCTATTGCTTATTTAAATAGGAAATCTGACTCTAACATTGAGTTAGATATAATTTTTTTTATATTAAATATTTGTCTGACTGTAGTATGACAGCAGTTAGGTGCAGGCATATTGTTATCAGTTTAATTGACATATTTATTTATAATTACTGGTATATTCAACAGCATCAATCTGCTTGTGAAGATTTTATTACTTCTTTCAAAAAGTTACACGTAGATATGTGGTCAAGTTCCTTTAGAATATAAAGACTGCTACTGAGTTAAGACACAATATCTGTTTTTCCTGTTGAGGTTTGTCTTAGAATTCATATCCTGAATATATATCATGCCACTGATAACTGACAGAACATCTATACGCTCTACCAGAACTTCAGCTATAGGATACTGTTTATGCTGATCAACAGGAAGAGCTATAAGAATCTATAAGAATTGCTTTCCTTTTAGCCCACATGCCTGTGATTTTATAGCTGCATTTCTTGACTGAATTACTCTGATTCACAGGCCTGGATTTTTCTAGTCACAATTACCTGTATGAACAGCTCTTTAATTACTATGCAGTATACAAAGGTGTGAGTTCATATGTTTAAATTTTTAAGATTATTATCTTATCCTAATTATTAACTACATAATATACCATAATATATATTAATAAATGATGCATTATATTATACACAGGTATATGAACTCTATGTAATTTATACATGGGTACACATTGTACTGAGAAAGGAAATTAAACTGCCCTACTCTGCGCACTGTTACCATATTTAGTACAGCTGCACATGTGGTGTTTATGCAAAGGAGCCAGTACTTACGTCTGCATTGTGGTAAGAAAATTCCTATACACTTAATATTCATATCAAGGAAATGTGAGGCATTAGTTCTAGTGAAAGAAACCTTCTGTTCATCTGCAGGCAAGCGATTCTCACGCACTGCTTTGCTCCTGGGCCTCAGTGTCAGCTTGGGGAGGACAACCTTTAATAGGAGCTCATCCATTTGCTGTAACCTGTTTGATTTCTTACAGATCTTTCCTCTTTCTGTCATAGATCATACACTGTGATAGTGAGCTGGGAAGATGTGACTAATCCAAGTCATTTCTTTCAAAATCAACAAAACGCATTAGTTGGGATCAACTTGTAATTCAGGCCAAAACAAAGCAGGATTTATACTTAGGTTTAAAAGGTAGAAAAAAGCTGAGGAAAACAGACAATTTTCTTAAACTTTCAGCCTGAATTAAGGTGCTTATTGCGTTTTTGAGAAGAAGGCCTGTTTTCTGGAGAGATGAAGTTTGACCTTTAGAAAACTTCCTCAGGCTTCCCACACTTTCTATCCTCTGTGCAGATAGACACATTCCTGAGACAGATACTGCTTTTATTCAGGCAAACTTTAATACTAACTCTAAGTACAGATGGTAAGAATGATTTCAGCTAAATGTTTTTTTATTAAAAAGCAATTACTTTGTCAAATCATCACTTTGCAAGAATACTTTTTTTAAAAGGCTTTTTTAAAAATACACTAAAGTGGTTTTACCTGAATCTTTTCAATTCCAGCATGGTTCTGGTCAAGATGAAGCTGAAAAACAGCAAAGAACAGCCAACATTGTGGTCTGGGATGACTGAGGTTCAAGTCTCTGATTTCAGGGTGTAGTCTAGACACCAAGGTTACAGGGACAAGGCCATCTGTGGTAGTGGACTGGAAGAGAAGACCAAGAGCTCACTGTCCGTTTTGACTCTGACAGTTTAGGTGCTGTCATTGAGGGAAGGGTTGGGCTGTGCGATGAAGGAGTTGTGCTGCTACTGAGAGAGGAAAGAAGCCACTGCCAGAAGTAGCCATTGTTGGACAACTCTTATCCCTTTACTGGACAGCTGAGTCCCTCTCAGCCCAGTTCTTCATCCAAGCTATGCCCTTGCATTTCTTATAGTCTTTCTTATAGTCTTTCTTATAGCAAGCTTAACTTTCCCATGTGAATTCATCCTTTGGGTGATGGGAAAACCAATTTTAACTTCACTGCAGAGTTGCCATAAACCATTTTTATCTGAACTGAATGAACCATAGTAGGTTTCCCATACCCTAGGATATAAAAGCCTCTGTGGCTTAGAGTTTTTCAGGCCCAGGTAGCCTGTACTTAGTACATGGGCTTTCATGGGTCTCATTTTTGGGCATTTGATTCTCACCTGAGCAATCTTTGGCTAAATTGCAAGGCTGCCACAACTCCATACCTGGATTGAGAGTGCAGAAATATTAAATCCAGTCAGTAACTAAGCTGAAAGCTACTGCTTTTCAAATTCTTGATTTGGAGTTCATTCCTCAGAGAAGTTTCTTAATTATTTGAAAGCTAGACCTTTTTTTTTGAAAAAAAAAAAAAAAGTAAACAAATTAATAAAACCCATCAAAAATGTGTGAACAATACTGAGGATGTATGAAACATTGTGAGTATACTTGGCGTAACAATTCCTCCCAGAACTCTGGGAATGCTGGAGCATAATTTGTTACATTATCCAGGGTGCATCCAAGTTTGCCTGGTTATTCCACCAATCTATTCCATTGTTTCTCTGTCAGGGATTTATGCCTCCTAAACCAGGAAATCCAGAGGTTTCTCAGGCTGTTTAGGATCTGAAGAATAAAGTAGGTCTCTTGACTGATTCCCTTCCACTAACTCTCCCATGAAAGGATATGGCAGCATATAGCTTTAAGCGGTCAGTATTTTGTCTTAGAAAAATATGTATTACTGTGAAAGTAATACCATTTACCTAAATCTCCAGCATCAAACCCACAGTAATCGGTTTCTTAAATATAAATGCCATTATTAAATGAACAAATTTATTTTACAACAGCTAATACTAATCCAATAGGGTAGTCTTAACTTAAACAGTCTGAAATCAGAAGTATAATTAGGAATAAGGTCACACTACAGATCAGCTGTGACCATGATACATAGCAGAATAAATATTTAACTGTATATAAGAAAAGAGCACACAAGTATAACTGTGTCTGCAAATTAAGTTAAGGAAAGAAAGATACAAACCAGAGTATTTCCCGCTGGTGATAAACAGCTCATCTTTTGAGTAAATGCTGTGTGAAATCTATTGCACTAATCAAATAGACTGAGTAGATTTACTGGACAAGAAGAAGCGATTGTCAGTTCATTACTCATTTTACTGTACTTACTCATTTAATAAATATGCAACGTAAGATGGAGTACTAGCATAGAAGAATCTGCTTAAATTTGAATACATTTTGTGTTGTCTTCTTCATTTTGTCTAACATGCGGGGGAAGACTTTTATGGCATGATGGCTTCTTGCAGTGTCCAAAACTGAAAAAATAAAGAAGGGAAGCAGTCTTTCCCTCCTTCTTCTGCTGCTTTGGGCTGTGCATCCATGCAAATTCCTCTTCCTGACCCCAGCTCTCAGTAAGTCAAATGTCCTTCCTTACTTGGTAGAAAACCAGTGCAGCAGAAATGGACAGAATAACTCTTTGCCAGTTGAGTAAGCTCACAAAAGTGAGATGAGTGTGAGCTGATGAAAGGGTATGGATCGAATTGTACTGCTGGAAAGCCTCATTTCTAGGCTTTGACCTCATAGCAATTGAAGCCATAGTAAGTGCTGAGTATCATGGTCTTGCCCATCTGGTCCCCCTGGCTGTGAATTCCTGTCCTTACCTTCTACCTAACTGATCTTGCACTGAGTCTTCAGTTGCCTAAGTCATTGACAAACTACACATTTTTTGTTGGATCAGCTTTTCTGCTGGCTGAGTACAACCCCTGACCCCAAATCTCAGTGTAGATGGTAGCAGTGGACAAGAACTGGTTTGGGGCAATAGGGAGAAACAATGGTACAGTTTGACTTTTCCCAGGATGCTGGCCCTGCCTTCAGGATGTGTGCTCACTAAACTGTATGTATATTTTTTGCCATTATTTTCCTTAATCAGAAATAAAAGATGTACTGAAAACACACAACCATTTTCTTGTGAGTGGAAAGTACATGAAGTTATTCCCTTACAAGCACAGGATTCATATCCTACAGAAAGCTTCGCAAAGTTAATCAAGTTTTTCTTCTTATTTTAATGAAACTAGAAGTTTATCAGGATTCTGAATACCTACTTCTGAGATATGAACCAGATGTTTTATACACATCTGTGCGTTATTCTTGTTTAACAGCCAAATAAAATTAAAAGCCACCGGAATCACCCTGTGCACAAGATAGAAGACACTGTGGCTACCTGTAACTCTCACTGTTGAGGCCATCTGCAATAGCCCTAGTCCTAACAATACCCTTTCTCTTTCGTGGTTCTCCCACATTGCCCAGTGGAGTAACAAGGCAAGTGTATGTGAGAACCTTATTTATCTAGATAATTTTTACTCATCAGTTTTAGACAAAGTGTAACAGTTTTTGTTGCTTGAAAGGAAATTTTCAATAATGAAGAGGTGGGAGGCACACCCAATGGGTATCAAACTGTGAAACAAGCAATGCAAATTTTATTTTTGATAGTTAAAACTGCCAAAAATACCTGTCTTGTAAATGTATTTTAGGGAATACTCTTTCACTGACAAGAAATCAGATTGAAGAGTTCCTCTACTTCGCTTGATACCTAAAGCATCAGATACAAGTGTAAAAACCAAATATTCATCCAAATATAGTATTCTGAAGAGAACAGTAAAAATTCCCTGGGTAAGAGTGAATATAGATATTTATTCCAACCATTAATTACTTGTACATTTTCTATATTACTATTAAAATGACTAACCTTTTTGCAGGTTCAATATTCAGAATACTGACATGTGATTTAGGGTAGAGCAGTTCAAAGTTGTTTTTTTTCCTGCTACCTTTTGCTTTTCAGTAAGTGCTCTCAAACATGATAAATCTTCAAGACCTAAAATTTCACATACAAGGATGGCTTCCTAGATACTACAGCACAACCATTTCATAAAATGTAAGGAACTGTTTAGGATCTGAATTCTTCTTAACTGCAGAAACAAAAAAAGAAAAGTAAGTACTTACAGTAATTCCTATATCCTGGTGAGCATCATGCAACTCTCTCAGGTCCTGTTAGTGCTGAAGGCCAAAGAATGTAGGGACATATAAATATCAGAATGATAAATGAGTCTTACTCTAAACAAACATTCACAGTGGTTCCACACAAGATGTTTGTAAAAAATATTTTTACTAAAATGCTAAAC
Organism: Mesitornis unicolor; assembly: GCF_000695765.1. NCBI lineage: Eukaryota > Metazoa > Chordata > Aves > Mesitornithiformes > Mesitornithidae > Mesitornis > Mesitornis unicolor. The sequence goes on along the minus strand of NW_010190449.1, from coordinate 55,967 downwards.
AACATTATGTAGGCACTCCTGAACCAGTTTAAGTCTGGTTTATATCTAGCAGCAGAATGGACTTCTAACTGAGACAGTCACGAGCACTCTTGTCAAATACTTTCTTTTGAGTCACTGCAGGCACTGCTATATTAGACTCAAAATATGTGCTGGTTGCATGAATCCTGGTTCAGACATTGTCTACAAAGGAAGCTGCATTTCTAGCATAAGCACGTAATGCACTGTCAGCCTTTGCCTTCATCTCCTGCTCCACAGGCACTACTCAATCACATTCTGCATTCAAAGTATTTTTCTGCCTTACCTGTTTTCCTGCTTCATGCAGATATGTCAGATAGGAATTACTCTGTATTCTCTCTATCAAACCTCTAACAAAAGAAACTATGAACCACAGGTGCAGGAAAAACCTTGAAAAATGCAAATATCTGCCAGCAAAAATGAAAACAAAAAAAAAGCTATCAGAAAGAACTATCTGCATGTGTGTGTCTCTATGTGTGAGGAAACAGAAAGACCAGTGGACCAAGAGGACAGCATCTGGATAGGCTGTGTGTTTAGGAACAGTGAATGAATGGATCAATAGTGAGTGTGTGAATGTGTGTGTAAGTCTGAGTACCAGCAGCTAGAGTAGGACTGTGGACCCTATGGGATTGTATGTCCAGGTGTCAGCGACTGGAGACACAAGAGAATCCAGGGCCAGCTGCTGGATAGACCTGAGTGTCTAAAGAGGGGACCATATTATGTACATATTGTCCACTAATGGGCTTCCCTTCTAATTAGTCACAGGGAGGGAACAGGATGGAGCTGCCTGTGTTTGTGCGAATGCTGTGTTTTCTGACTGTGTTGATCTGCACGGCCAGCCATCTGTACTTACATATTACGTATTTTTGTGTGCCTGTTGGGAATATATGCTTAGCCTCACTACAGGCGGGACCTGGGGAAATGATACTTCCACAGCCTCACCTCTCTCAGGCTACCAGATTTGGCAACACCTGACAGATACAGATGTTCTTGTTATTAAACCCCTAGAATAGTCATAATGTGAAATAATTTTTTTTCAGTCACTTAAAAGGAGTAAATGGGATTCTTGACTCAGTATTTAAAAAAAACAAACTCGTGAGATAGAGATAACTGTTACTACTTCCTTTATGTAAAATGTTTTCCTTTCAGAGTTTCATAAAATCAAAGTTTTTAAACAATCTTTGTGAATTTTTTTTTATAAAGATGATTAAACTAGTTTTAGAGTAAGAAGAATTGATGATTCCTAACTGTATTTTTCTCCAACAGATTTCATCAAAATAGGCATTTTCCTAAAATATCCTAACAGCTGCATATTTCTCATAACATTTCAACACATTTTCAGCTAGCACTAATGGAGATTGAACTGTGGTACAACAACAGTGGCTTTTTAGTGTCTGTGTCACAGAGCAACCAGAACTGGCTGCTCTGTAAGGGCAGAGCCTGGAGCTGAGAGTTACCACAGCTCAGGTAGAGACCTTGCTGACCAGGGCACCTTCCCATAGCACATGAGCTGGGTGAGCAGAGGAATTAATGCCTAGCAGTGCACTCAAGACCCTGACTGCCTGCTGCTTTTTTGCATCAGACTGAAGTGAATGTTTTAAATTAAAAGAACGACTCGGATGCTCAAGAACTTGGCAGTACTGGCTTCTCCTCCATATTCATATTATGAGAAGCTGCTTCTTAGCAATAGGTCAGGCTTCAATGTTATGCAGAAAATTTAGAGGTAAGCAGACCTTAACAGTTCTTCTTTGTCTAGACATACTAATGACTAAAAATCATTCATCTGAGAGCTTAACACATTAGGCTATTTAAAAAAAAATCTGACAAAGCACTTTTACATAAATTTATTACTAAATATAAACCCTGTCCATGTCGTTAGGGTTGTTACTACTGCTCGATCTCTCTTATTTTCTTATATAATTATTTAGTTTGTTTTGACTTAATAAATAAGAGCCATTTCCACTATCAGAAATGATAAAACAAAAGCAGAGATCATTGTTTGTACTTTAATCACCTAAATACTTTATTTACTTTTACATAGTGTTACAACTGTATTGTAATTCTTTCATATATTTATCTTGATTTCTCACCATTTTGGGTTTTCACTGTCACATGAAAGGAATGAGCAAGTTAAGGGCAGACTAACAAAGGGATAATAAATCCCTGAGAAAATGTTACTGAGGAGAGGAAGTTCATCTAACACAGCTGCCAAGAATAAGGCAAATGAACATCTGCATTGGATTATAACGTTGCAAGAAAGCTAAAATGAGTCTGTGCTAAAAGAACTTTCTGTTAATCTTACTTGTTTTTTCCATTTCTCCTTTGTTTACACTTTCTTGGAGCCAAGAAAACATCAATTTCTTTATTAGTACAACTACAATTCAGATGCGCAAACAAGTGCTTATAAAATCCCATTTTTATACATGCTAGCATCAGAGCTAGTAGTAACAACAAAACAGAATGCAAAACTTCAGGTGTTTTTTGAGAAGTCACCTCTGTAAACACAAACTTTAATTAAAACAATCCCTGTGCTCTGCAGCAGCAGCTACTATGGCCAGGAACTGACTCACTCAGTGCCCTCTCTCCTGCTGTTTGTAGGACTTCTAAAGGAAAGAGGAGAAAATTCCTGAGTAACAGAGCAGAAGCTCTGTGATCATCCTGTAGCCTTGATTTGTGGAAGGACTTCATAGATTTGCATAGGCTATCAGTTGCATATGGGTCACACCATACTAAATGCATTCAGTTTTAATTTTTAAAATGTAGCTTTTTTTCTGCTTTTAGCAAGTTTACCTGGGTGCCAAAAATCCAGCCAAGATTTTTTTTCTTTGCTGCTGTATTACCAGCTATCAAAATTGTCTCAAAGTAGATCCTTAACTACTCCTGTAAGATCCCATTTCTAGTCTGGGCATCTCCCATAGTGCTATCATTGCCATTACAGGTGTAACTGGTTGATAAGCGCTGCTCAGGTTTTTTGACAACACTCAAGAAAACGTAGAAGCTAGGCATGCAGGACTGAGAAGGTTAAAAGTCTGGAAAACTAACGTTTTGTTTATTTAGTTAGAAAATATGATTATTAAGTAAGCCTTCCAGTTTTTGTTGTTTGGTTTGGTTTGCGTTTTTTTCCAAGAAATAGGGCGTCCGAGAGAAAGACATGGAGAGGATGAAAGAAACTAGAAATAAATGCCATGCTTTATTTTTGGAAAATCCAAAATCTGCTGCTTCTCCTCCTTTCTCTTACAACTAACATTCACAAGCTTAGCTTTAGCTTTTCTCGAAAATATATCCTGCGGGTTTTGTTTTCTTGTTTGTTACAGATATAACTTCAAACTGCTGTTTAATTTTTATAAAGGTTGAGATTTCCTTCACTCTTGGCAGACAAAAAGAGAAATATCTCTTCTTGCTGCTTCTGCTGCTTTTCAGTGCATACCTCTCATTTATGATCCTTACTGAAAAGTAATGTGCAAAAATATATTTTCCTTCTTTAACTTCCTCTTTGCAAAGCATATAATTTGATTTTTTTTTTCCTTTTCTTTTTGATGGTGTTTTTGTGTAATAAAAACAAAGAAGTGAGATTTAGGCAACCATTGTGGAGGATCTGAGGTTTGTGACTGCTCCCGCTGAGCAAGGCAGTTAGAAGAAAACTCTGAAACTCAACTAAAAGGTCTACACGTATGCTTCAGGAATGGTAAAAGTAGAAGTTCCAGCAGCTGGTTTGGCTAGACAATATGAAAAGTTTAGCTTTCCTTGAACTGCATTATAGCTAAAGAGTTAACATTTGATGTCTCAAGGAGTGACTGACAGTGCTGATAGACTAGCACACAAATTATAGCACAGTAACAGGTACCGCAGTATGAAGGAAGGGCAACACACTAGCAGGTGTAACTGTATCTTGGTCTTATTTCAGGTGTTCTGTTAATTCAGTCCTATCACGTAAACACAAGTGGAAACTTGAAGCATGTTAATTTAAAACTAATAACAAGAAAACAGTGAAAGTTTGGATTTTTTTTTCCATCAAAGAGCTGACTAGATTTCTAGAAGGCTTTAGGAGTGTGCTGTGTGTGTGCCGGGGAGAACTGCTTGTTGAAGCACTCAGCGTTCACAGTATTGGTTCATGCCCTTAAATGATTTATATTTTGCTAAGCTGGGACTAATTTGCTACTACAATTTCCTACCCAGGTTGTCTGCCTTAGGTTGCGTTATATGGAAAGCTTAAATCAATTCAACAATATCTGATAAAAAAATCAGAAAACCATATGCAAACTTTAAGCCAAACTAATATTTGCACACTGTTAGTGAAACTGAATGGCCAAAATATTGAAAGTGTAAGTCTGTTCTTGGCTCCTTACTCCATGCAGACATCAGGACTGTGTCAGAGCCGAGAGCAGAAGGACTAGATGACTCCTGACATGACTTACTCTTCTGAGTCCTTCCTGCATGGAGAAGGGAGTCTTCTGTTTTCAGTGATCAAAGAATGAGATATAAGGTTCTGAGGCAATGGGACTGGGTAACACAGCGGAGGAAATGGTTGAAAGGAATAAAATGGGGCAGAAACTGGGCTTACGGTCTGCAAGAACTTGGAGAGACAGGCAAGGACTGGGAGCTGGAAGAAAAACAAAATCACCTGAGACAGTGATGGAGTGGGTAAGGGGAGTGGGACTCAGGACCACACGAGATTAGTACCTGCTTCTCTTCACCATTCAGCTCATTTCTGAAGCAAAGAAATATGATGACAGGGTATTCAGAATAGAGTCTGAGTAGTGTTCAGGCAATACAAGACTGTATGTCAGGCAGGGATGAAATAGAAGTTGAGTGAGTTAGCACTGCCTGATTTGTGTATTGAACAAGGAAGGAAATAATGATAAAGAATTTTGTAGATAAAGGCCATTATTAATAGACCTAAAAAGCTAGATGGAAGATGTCGGCATGGCATTAATTCATTTACTATTTCCAAGTAATGTTTTAGAGTTAATTTTTTAGGAAGCAAGCAATGTATCTGGCAGCAAGAATTTGAGCATCAAATTGTAAGCTAAGCTTTTACAGTTTGTTTTAAAGTCATGGACAAGGCTCATTGCATCTCAGCAGCAAAGGGAGAAAAAAGACAACACTCAAGCCTCCATTCACGTAGCTGTAGAGTGATAAGGTCTCCCCTCAGTGTCCTCTTTCTAAACGAAACAATCCCAGCTCCCCCAGCTGCTCCTCATAATTCTTGTTCTCCAGACACTTCACCAGCTTTGTTGCCCTTCTCTGGACATGCTCCAGCACCTCAATGTCCTTCTAGTGGTTCAAATCTGAACACAGTATTTGAGCTACAGCCTCACCAGTGTTCAGTACAGGGGAAGGATCACTTTCCTGGTCCTGCTGGCCACACTATTTCTTATTTAAGCCAGAATGCCATTTGCCTTCTTGGCCACCTAGGCACACTGCTGGCTCATGTTCAGCTGGTAGGTAGTTGTGACACATTCCTGTAGACAATCTAACTGATGATAATTAGCAGACCTCTTAGGCACATAAATAATGTCTATGTTTTTTTTTTTCCTAGAAATACTAGCTCATTTAATAAGAATCACCTCTAGTTATAAGCCTTGTCTTAATCTGTGTGAATTCTTCCAGCAGTGTTGAACACGCTGGTGTGTCAGAAAGCATGTATTTGTTAAGTTATGGAGAGGAGGGAGGAAGATGATTTCTTCTTTGTTTTCAACAGTTTTTTGTAAAGCATTATTGGCTGAGTTTGTGTGCCAAACAATTCTTCCTAAAATAAAAACAATGAAAAAAAAAGACTTATTTACAGCATGTGAATCATGTTGTTGCTCAAAGCTTATTTTGCTCACATATTATTTTTAAGATGATAATCAGCTGTATTTTAAATTTTGGAAAAAGATTCAAGTGTATGGATAATGTGTTTATTTCTGTCTCATAACTGTGCATGGTAGCTATCCTGTAACAGTCACAGGCAGCATAAACACACCCTCTGTCCTGCTGGTATTGCGTGTTTCCTTTTTGTGGTACTTAAATGCCTAGTTTTTCTTTCCTCTGCTCCCATAATTAGCAGGCTCACTACCTGTGGGTGGATTTCATTTTTAACCTCTGCTGCCTTATCCTGAGCAGTGGCCCCAGCCAGAAAGTGATCAGAGGAAAAATCACAATTGGTAATGGGAGGACAGGCAATATGAAAAACAGAGTTTACTGTCTTTTGAGAAGGGAGGGAGAACAGTTCACAAAATTGCATGAAAGCAGTGTACCACTTGGAAAGCATTTTCCAAAAACACACTTGTAAAGTAGAAACAGGCATAATGGATACGAGTAAAGAATGCATTTATCTGCTAAAATGTAATGCCAGACTAAGGTGGTCATGTACTGTCCTCACTTTTAAAGTTCTTGACAGATTATAATCTCAAAGAAAATTATTCTTGAAGAAAAATTTTCCATTCTGTAAACTGAGAAGTTAAAATTAAGACATAAAAAATGGCATTTTTATTTAAAGTGTTTTCTGCTTTGGAAGTTTTTATTTATTAATGTTCCTTTAGTCTTAAGAATAAATGATACAAACTTTTTTTTTAATACTTTGCCAACAGAGAGTTTTAAATATGATTTTTAAATGCTTTCTTTTTTTCTGCTTTTGGGTATAATTAGTTTTAATCATTACAAATACTTTGCAATGTTAAGATAGTTGGATGCCTTGATTTTCTCTAAGTAATATAATGGCAGCTGAGCAACTGAGTAAAGGCAATTTGAAGAGGGAAATCTATTTCCAAGATTTTTGTGACACTGCAGCTCTGTGTTGACGAACAAAGCTGCCTTCCTGTAATGTGAATTTTTGTCACTTTGGAAGTGATGTTTGGTCTTCATCAGAAATATATTTTCTACAGCACAGATATGATTAGATCAGCCTGCCAGCAAACATAGACGTCATATGGAGATCATCATACACAGTGGCCTTGCTTGACTGATATTTTTCCACTGACAGCTGGTGAGAACTGTGTTTGTTAACCTTCATGAGATCAGGATCGTCTCTTCTTCTACCTCTGTTATGTGGACATTTTTTTCTGAATCAATCTTAGTTTTACATTATATCTTAGTTTCATTTTTCATGTTCTGGATTTTATTTAAAACTTTAAAAAATTCCTAAATTCAAAGCAAATCTATCTTAGGGAAGAGGAAGAAGAAATGATCTGCATGAATATAGTGTTCCTCCCAGCAAAGATCTCTAGATGCTGACAACTTGCTGTAAGACCTCATTCCCGTGGCCCACTTCAGAGTGAAACCATCAACATTAGGACCCAGAGGGACAGTGGAAGGGTGAGCATGACACCAGAAAAGGACTAGAAGCTAAGAAATGTTTGTGTTAAATTTTTAATTATATTATTTGTATTATTGCATATTTTCCTATATATAAGTACATTAGCTGCATTATTATTCATTCTTTTTCTGTGATAATTAGATGAAGACTAATGGTGATCCTTGAATTAGACTGTTAAAAATTCCATTATACTAACAAACTCAGAGTCATAGATGGTTGAGGTGGGAAGGGATCTCTGGAGGTCCTCTGCTCCAATCCTCCTGCTCAAGCAGGAGTAGGCTGGAGTAGGCTGCCCAGGACTATGTCTGGCTGGATGGCTTTTGAATATCTCCGAGAAAGGAGACTCAGTAGCCTCCCTGAACAATCTGTGACAGTGCTCAGTCACCTCATAAGTGTTTCCTCCTGTTCAGAGGGAACCTCATGGGTTTTAGTTGGTGCCCATTGCCTCTGGTCCTGGCAGTGAGCATCACTAAAAAGAGCCTGGCTTACTTTGCATCCTCCTTTCAGATACTTATGTACATTGAAAAGATCCCCACCTGAGCCTTTTCTTTTCCAGGCTGAACAGTCTTAGCTCTCTCAGCCCTGCTCATAAGAGAGATGCTACAGTCCCTTAGTTATCTCTGTGGCTCTTCGTTGGACTGTCTCCAGTATGTCCATTTGTCTCTCATGCTGGGCAGCCCAGAACCGATCACAGTACTCCAGGAGTGGCCTCACCAGTGCTGAGCAGAGGGGAAGGAGCACCTCCCTCAACCTGCTGGCAACAGGAATTCTCTGTAAGCCATCCTGCCATGATTCCAACAAAATCACAGCCCTGTAGCTGCACAGAGATCTCTAACTCATCGTGTTTATTGCCCATGCTATGTATATCAGTGTACATGCACTTCAGAGAGGCATCCCAGAATTCGGATTTGCTAGCAAGGGTCTGGGATTTTCCCAATAATATTGCCTTGCTGACAGGCAAGTTTTGGAGTTGACCCTGCTTAAGCCTTGTTTCACTGAATTTGTATTTTCTTTCAGAGACATCACCCCATGTCCTTTGCTTGTCAATCCATCAGAGGGCCACCGGTAACTCTGTCCCTCCATTGTCATTCCTAGTTTAAATCCCTCCTTCCCAGATCAGCCATCCTGGTGGCAAAGACACTTTTTGCTTGCTTACTGAGGTGGATCCCATGTCTCTCAAAATTTTGGGTTTATTTATTACAGTTTAAGAGATGTGCTGTCTCTTTGGCCATAAATAAGATTCTGGGTGTAACAACTAAATCTGGAAAAAAATAAAGTTACTGTGTTCTTTGTTATCATGCACATGGTATAGACTCTAGGTCTCATCCTGATCATTATCTTGATTTAAATGTATCTTTAAGATGTTACGATTTAAAGGTTAACAGCCTGAAAGGGAAGGACAGGTTGTGTCTGTAGGACCCTGGGGGGGTCAGAGATCAGTACTGTTCCCTCCCCTTTCCGGCCACAGTCTAAAAAACTGAGGAGGCCCAAGGAAAAGCCCTGGCTTCCTGGGCTGCTTCCTGTCGCATCTCAGGATGGCTGGGCCTGCGTCCATGTGCTCAGCAGCATCCACCACCGTCTGCTCCCTGGCACCACTGCGGTCCCTCGTGATGAGTCACAGCAGTCACAGCGGCCGCAAGGCACTACTCGGACACTTCCACTCAGGACTGCTGGGATCGGGTTTTGTATATAGTTAAATGTCCTTTGCCCCCTATTAATTGCCTTTTTCTTTCCCCTGTTGTTTTCATTGAACTTGTTATAGTCTTAACTTCCAACCTTGTGTGAAGCATCTTTTCCCTATTCTCTCTCTTTTTTTTTCAATCCTCCCCTGGGAGGGTGAGGGACAATAGAGAGAAAATCCTGCTCCCTGGGCTTGCCCTGAGCCCTAAACAGAGACATAGGGCAAGTCTGTTGGGTAAATTCTTCACACTATAGGCACCTGAAAACCTTTTTCAATAAGGCCAGATTTTTTACCTTTATCTAAGCAATGTACTCCTTTTACTTGTGAAGGTGGATTATCAGTCCTGTCCACGTTATCAAGGCAGTGTAAAAAGTAGTCAGTGAGGTCAGTCACTGGGTCAAGCTCTGTAAATATTTTTAAAAGGAACATATTTGAGTCAAGTTAGCTTGTGCAGAACAGGGCAAGGGATTCTGGTGAAGCTTTTTGCTTTCTATACACTGTGGTAGACCATGCGTACATGTGTGTGTGTGTAGGAGAAAATGTTTCTTCAGCTCAGCTGAACATGGTGACAGTGAAAGTGCTGCATATAATTCTTTCTGGGTTTATTCATATAAAAGGAATGTATGACATTTAGTCTGAATGGAGCCTTTCAGTGCAAAGCATGTGCTTAATATAGTTGACTTATTTTTTAAATACACTTTCAAACTATGTAGCCTTCTGCTAATGATAAAATACTTTAATATAGCAATAGGATCAGTGTTGACGTACAAGTGAGTTTAAATTACAGGCAGAGCATCTATTTATGCTTGGTTTTACAGTTGTTCCAGACACTGTATTGAATAATTTCAATTGCTTTTTCAGTTTCTGAACACTGACCATTTTGAATACTGAGTTCATGTCTCATGCCAATACCATAAAACTCACCAGAAGCAGTTCAGCCATTCTTGGAAATTATATTTGTTGTGACCCTGTCAATTTGTTAATATCTCTAATGTTTTTGCATTCTAGAACACCAACTTACTTAAAATTTGATAGGGGCAGACTGTCATGTGCGTGTGCTGTCAGAAGTACTGATTCATAGCACGTATCACTTGAACTATTAGAGTACTGCACAAGACATGCTTTGCCAGTAGGTTTCATGGCTGCTTGCTTGTAGCAGAAGTATCACAGCATTCCTCATCCTCTAGTCATGCTGCCTAGCAAAAGACTGAATCAGAGTTTGTAGAGGGGATATATGTATGTCTAAACATTTATTCGAGGTTTCCTTGCCACCTTGTGTCGGGTAACATACCCAGACTTCCCTTTTCTTCTGCTTCCTAACTGGCTTTCAGTGCTCTTCTTATCTCCTCATCTCTTCCTAAACTCCTATTCCAGACTTTTTCCTTGGTCTTATCCTCTGTTTTGCACATTTTTCTCTGCAATACTAATCCATTCTCCCCACTGGTCTGTTTCACCTCATACCCTCCTGTGTGCTCAACAGAGTTGGTGTTTTCCCTTTTAAAAATTATCTTCCAGCGTAAGTATTAATGGGAGATTCCCAGGGTTTCCATTGCAAGTTTCAGGTCTCTGATTCCTCTTTGCCTTCTCTGCCATCCAGCCTCAGCTGTGTGAAAGATTTAACATTTTTTTCCTATGTTTTTTATAATGCGGGAGTAGGGGGGCAGAAGTGGCAGAAACATTCAAATTATTATTAAGCATTACAGAACTAAAAAATGCCAGAATTCTTTGTCTCTGCGACCTTAATTTGTACACTTCTGTAGGGTATAGTACAGACCTGTCTTCAGGTATGCTCGTAATCCTTCACAAGTACTTATTAAAAACAGCATTTATAGACTTTTTTCCCCTGAAGGTGTCTTGTTTAAAGGAGGAAAAAAGCAGAAAAACTGTGTGTTGAAGGATTTGTTATGCTTGTGAAAGTGTATTATCAAACCACTGTGGAAGCAGCTGTTTAGCAACAGTTAGCTGATGATATTCAAAGCCAAAATGTCTTTCAGGGTTTCTGAATGAATTGATATATCCTGCAGCAATCCATCATATAAATGATGTACTCAGAATGATTGACAGCAGCTTTTCAGGAAACCAAGACGCAGTAAGTGAGGTCTGTGAATGAGCAATTGGTTAAAAGAGAGGCAAAAACGTGAGAAATATACAATCACCCCATGTAGCAGAGAAAGGTCACTGCTGTGATTCTATAGAGATTTACACTGCCTGCCTTACCCAGTGAGGGCAAGCAGTTATGTGACTGTTTGATGTGAAGTTTGCTGTTGATATAAGGGTTTTTTTAACAAGGATGGGGGCAGATTGTAAAGAATTACAAATGGATCTTCCAAGAGTGAATGACTGGAGAATAAAAGGGTAGATAAAATTAATTTCTGCCATTTGTTATAAATTTATTGAGAGAGGGAGGAGAAATCCTAATTACATATAATATTACCCCTGAGGTGCAAATTATTGAGCTTATAAGAGTTTCAAGCAAATGTCTTCTCAGCTGTGGTCAAGAAAGTACACCAGTTGTCTTCCTCATCAGGAAAAATGTAGAGAACTTTGCTACATCATTAGAGAAATCCTGGGATTATTCGCATCATGCGCAGTTATGATTCCCCCAACTCTACCTAGGATTAAGTGATGTACTGGAACACAGAAACTCAGGCTAAGTGGAAGTGTGGAATGGCTGCAGTAAAAGAAATTACCAAGTTCATGCTCAGTACATAAAGCAGACAAGTGGAAGGGGTATATAAAAGAGGCTTCTGAAATTACCAAGAGCATAGGGAAAATAGAATGGACGTGAATAGGTGGTCCCTTTTCAGTAGAAGAACTTGGAGGCTTCAAGATTACCAGCAGGACCCAAGTAAAAAAAAAAAAAAAAAACCAACAAAAAAACCCAAAAAAGCAGAGATTTCTTTACAAAAGGCATAACTGAGAAGCGGACCTCCTATTGTGAATGCTAAATATTTATACTTGCTCAGGAGAAGTCTAAGCAAATGAGAAATATTTTATTCTTTTCTAGCATGGTTCTTAACTCACTCAGGCCTTGATACATACTGCTCCTCTAACACTAATCTTGCACAAGAATATTCTTATGATTCTTAAACCTTATAATTTTTGAGGCAAGAAATGTGCAGCTAAGAAATTTGCATTGCAGTCAGAAAGAAAAAAATACACTTCTTAACACAGAGATAATCAGAAATATAAGAATACCCATCTAACTCAGTGAACAAGCAAGAACTGCAGCAGTAGAATTGTAGTCTGCCATTTCACATCTTAAGGAATGCAATCAGTTGACAGAGCTGAGGAAAGTAAACAAAACATCTGCCTGGAAAATGGAGATTTTTAACCAGCAGGAAAACTCCAGCTTAGTTGAAGACAGCAGGAGACAGTACTGGAGGAAAGCATATACATCCTAATTCAAAGGAGTCCTGCTGTGTTTGAAAGGAAGAGACAAACAGCAAGATTAAAACTGAGTGGACGTGTACAAATGTCACTGCCCTTGTGGAGAGCAAGATAGGCATAGGTAGATAGATATAGGAGATGTAGAGAGCCTGTTAATATTCTTTAATTCCTACTGCTACAAGTGAACACTAGAAACTCAAGAAATCTCAAGGCCCTATAGGACTGGGGGTAATAAACTGGTTTTAGGACTCCTTCACTGCTGTCCATTTAAAACTAAAGGAATGTAGAGGTCAAGAACATGCTTTGCCTTGCTTTCCTTTATCCAATAGTGCTAAAAATATTCAGCTCTGGCCAAATATTCATGTTAAAATATCCAGCGGAAACTAAAGGCTCTCTCAGCCTTTCATGTAGATTATCTGCATGAACAGTGTATTACCTATGGGAGAAGGAGAGATGTTACTTCCTTTTTAATGTGGGTTTTCTAAAATCAGAGGAAAAATCCATCAAATGGTCAATAGTAGAAGAAATGTTATTTTTTATGAAATCTTTACAGTTCATGGTGTAAAAAAATACTTAACAAATTGTCATCTAAATGTTATAAGTCTCAGACTGATCATACATTTGTCTCTTAAATATGTTAGTCTAAGGCATCAAAGCAGATGTAAGTTTTGGGCATATATACCAGACAAAAGCTCTGCTGCAACTGGAGGCATTATGCAGGCAAGCCTCTGACATTTTATGTCTAGAGAGACAGAAGAATTACTATTGAAAGAAGGAACTGAATTAAAAAACATTTGACAGAATTAATGGCCCACAATGACATCCAAACAAAACAATCAAAACAAATAAAAACACCACAAAAAACTCCCCAGAAACAGTCAACAAAGCAAAAAACCCCAAACTCAAGCATTTTATTCATGGAGTAATAAAATTCTCTTAATTCTGTTTATTGCTTGGGATTGTCCTTTCACTACTGCAAAAAAAAATCACTACTGTCTGCGCCCTGCATCCCATCCTGGGTAAATCCATTTTTAGTTTTGAATCTCCTAAAGTGATCTGCAGCACCTTCCAGCCTGGATCTACCAAGATCCCACTGATCTCTTTCCACATGCAATGCTTTCCAGGCTTCCTCCTGTCCCAGTCAAAAAGTGACAATTGTAGTCTTTGTTAAAAATCCCATAAATTAAAAATTGTCAGATTAATCTCAAGCATATTCTTCCAAAAATTCTTCCTTGAGCAAGAATTGACTTTGACAAACGTGGAAAAAAGGTTTCTTATGAAGTTAGAAGGGAGGGGTGAAATAACACGTTTAATGGAAACTATTAAAAATGCTTAGCTACATGATCTCTATAGCAGACTTACATATGTACAGCTGCTGAGGTAGGTACACACTCATAATCTACATACAGGGTGTAAATCTTTGTAAATAGGAGTATTCGGCTTAGAGAATTTGTCAGAGGAAAGGGTGTGGTTCGAAATGTCTCTGTAGGTGCCAGTAGATTTCTGAGACAGTGTAAGTTGCAATTTAACTGTGACTGCTCTGTCCTCCTCATATCTTAAAAACTGTCCCTGTTAAAGTTTGGTTAAAAAGTCCTATTGCATAGAAGAATGCATACCATTGGCTATATAGTGCTGGATGGAAGGATGTTGGAGGTTGCGTTTTATTGGATGAGTAAGTGGAGGTTACAAGGGGGCAGGGAGATTGAAAGGGGAAGCTGGTGAAGCTGTGCTACTCTCTGTCAGGGTACACAGTATTTAAAGACAAGACTGGATGACAACATTGGGATGATGTACAGCAGTAAGGGGTGTCCATCAATAAATAAAGTAGGAAGTTTTAGGCAGTGGTCTGACAGGAAAGTCTACACGGAGTCAGATTTCAGAGCTGGAGCACTGAATTGCAGTGAGTCACACAGAGAGCCTGAGAGCTGCCTTTGTTCCACTTGTGTCTGAACGTTGGAGGAGAAACAGCAGGCTCCAGTTTTTATTAACTTCTTATTTTCATAAGCATAAAACTCATGTGCACTGAACTTTTTCCTCACTTGAGGTCTTTCAACTGACTTTCAAAAAATGCTCTCGTGGTAAGAACTCTCACTTCTAAATTTTACTTTCTCCTTTTTTTCCCATTGTGCTTCTATATTACAGTTTTTGGTCTCATTCTTTCCCACCACCCCCCACTCCCCTCTTTTTTGGCACACCTGCTCCAGGCATGCCTGGTGGACCTGGGACTTGCTGCTGCTGCTCTTTGGCTT
>NW_010190449.1:16076-41324 GCF_000695765.1 Mesitornis unicolor | reverse complement strand
CTCAGATCATAGAAGGTAAGACTTCTCCAAATCATGTCTATAAATTGAGAGTAAGGGTTAATTTTAAGATACCCTTTCCTAATATGGAAAGAGACTCTACATTTCAGATCTTCATTTTCTCTGCTGGTTACTGTTCTTCATTTAATATAGGGGCGCTGCTGCAAGTTAAGAGCTTAAATTGTCATTCATTCTGGAAAAGGGGAAAGAAATTCTTTGGTTCTCCAGCTGTAAGGCAGCCTGTCATGCCTGCTCTCAATATTTCTTTAGACTGTAATAATCAACAGAAAGTACTTCAAAGAAATGGAGAATATTGAATATTTTTGGGTGTATCATGTCAGAAAAAAAGTAGCCAAAAGCAATTAGGATAGAAGTGTGTGTTGCTCTGGAGAAATGAGGAACATGCCAGGTACAGTGTGAGTGCAAAGACACAGATGTGATGCTTGTTCGAGTGCATAGAGATTTCTCCTGGTAAGTGTCTGAGAAAATTGTGATTTTCAGATCTCTTGAGTTAAATGTTAAATGTTTAGTTTTACCAGCCTAGCCTTTATGGACTTTCAGTGAAAAGCCTTTCTGTAATTACAGATCATATGTTCTTGTAACCGAGCCAAAACTTTCAACATCTCTGGAATACATAGCCTCATATTTAACTTAAGAAAGGGAACATTGATTTAGAAGTTTACATATAATATTGAGAAAAGTGAAAAATCTTCATGTATTACTTTTCCATTATGAGTAATGATACTTATATAAAAAAAAGGTTTTTTACTATCTTATCCAAAATAGTCTGAATTTGTTATGTAAATGACCCCTAGATAACTATGTGATAGGAGCATTAGAAATTATTGAAGGGAAGTAAATATTGCACATGAAGACTTTAATATTACTCAAACTGGTTTTTTTTCCTTTTTTACTGACACTGCCATAGAATAGATGGTGCATCTACGAGCCAAAGCTTTATGTAGCTATTTCAGTAGGAGTAAAAAAACACAGTTTAGTTATCACTAATAAATGCTGTAAGTGCAGATGAGAAATATGTAACTTTGTATTACAGATAATTAAGGAAACAAACTGGAACCAGCTATTAGAACAAGGAAAATGTTAATGTATGTCTGAATGGTTACAGAAAGAGAATATATTGCTATATATTGGAGATAAATCTGCTGCATTAGGTGAAAATGTTTTTCTTGAGCTGATGTTTGACAGTGCAGTGAGTGAGATCTGGACTGGAGAGAGCCAAATCTTGGCATGTAAAAGTTAATATGCAGAAGCTCATTAAAACTACAAGTGCAGTTATGAACAAATATTTATTTCACACACAATTTCTGTTTTGGTGGATCTATTTGACCAATTTCTATTACCTGAAGCTTTTGTTCTTTAAATATCCTACCCTGTGAAAGTTGGATCAGAAGTCAGAACTGGAAAAGAGAACTCCTGCTAATACAGGACCGTTTCTTCCTGTGCAGAATCTTATTACTGCTGGAAGGACTTCTAACCTTACCATGAATGAAGATCAAATGGGATTATGCAAGTCTCCTTAGATCACTGGAGGCTTGGTCACTGTTCTGGGAATGTGTTCCTGCATGACTGTTCTAGCCTAATATTCTTCCCTACTCATTTGACTGTTAATACAAAAGGTCTTGTTCCCAAATGTTTATTAATTTTTTTCTTTTTATATCTGATTTTTAAGTACCTGCCATAGTCCATCTCATGCTTTGTATTCCACAACATCGGACTTTGTTATAAAGATTTTCCTGATGCTTGGTTTAAATGTTTTCATGCCTTGAAATTAGGTGTTGAGTGCTAGAAATAGGAATAATCTTCCTTTCTTTCTGGTGCTGCAAATACAGAAACAATATAAATTCTCCCCATGACTACTGAAGAGTGAAGAGGTATATACTTCAAATCTTTTGGTCTAACTATTGCAGAAATAACCTATCTTTTCTTTCCCACAGTTCCCTTTAGTAATAGAGGGCACAGAAATAAATTGTGTATTTAAGATGAAAATGTTTAGAGTCACAGGGAGATCAATTGACCCTCTGGTATTCAGGCCTTTTGCTGCTGAACTTATGTTTTATCCAGTGTCTGTTTTTTCTCTGTCTCCTGAAAGGTTACTGCTTTCCAGGGTTTTCCAGCTTACTGAATGTTGCTGCTGCTTTTCTGATGGCTGACCTCTCCTCTGCCCATAGCACATCTATGGCTGAAAGTCACAGCCTATAGTAAATCAAGAAGTATTTTGCAAGCTTCTATGTTCTTATTTCTCAGTAAAAATTTAGACTCGTTCTGCTTGTAGAAACAGCTCCTCTTTACTCTGTGTTTACAAAAAAAAAAACCCCAAAACACCACAAAAACAACAACAAAAAAACACCATACCAAAATAAAGGAAGGAAAAAGGAAATTTGTGGACATTAAAATTACCTGGTAGAACAAAAGCTTTTCCTGAAATCTGTTTTATACTGGAATTTTGTCCAGGAGATTTGTTTTTGTATTAGAATGGATGGTTATTTATATAGCTAAATTCCTTTTTATATAGGAGGGACTGGCAATGAATAAACATGGTTTTAAAGGAACAGTGCAGGTGCCTTCTGCTGTGCCATTGCACAGGCTATGTGCAAGAGGAAAGAAATACCTTGAGATGTTCTTGAGTTGATTAAACAATGACAGGAAATTGCTTATGACTTAAATTATTCACTGAGGGATGGGGAAGGGGTAACATTTTTTACAAAACTGCAGACAAAGCAGTGACCCTCGGACAGTTTAGAGGGGAGAAGTTTGTCATCTTTGCCTTTACCAACCAGGCAACCTCTTCAATGAAGTGTAGTGAATTGGCTTACTGGTATGTGATTAGACAGCTATGACCTTGTCTTCTTCAGGGGAGCACCAAATTGCAGAGGTGGTAAAGGGTGTGGATAAAAACAACAGCCTCAGTAGCTCTCCAGCAGAAGGCTTGAGCTCTGCCATGTCTTTGTGAGAGGTGTTAGAAAGATGAGAAAATTTTGATCAGTTTCCTATCAGGAAAAGTGTTTTGACCAAGTCTTGTTCTTCTTGAGGAATTTGTATAATCATGGACAGTTCCTACAGACAAGGAAGAAACAAACTGAAAGGATGGTGGGAAATCATAGGGGGGAAATTCAGATGGCAGTCTTTGTCTGGCTTTTAGTTTAACTTTTCAGTTAACTTGTCTGATGTTGGGACTTTTATTTCAGTAGAAGTGTTGCTTTCATTTCCAAGTCCTAGAATATCTGACTACTGCTTTCTAGTCTAGAATGCAACAGACAATAATACTGAGTATTTAAAACCTTATATTTAAAATCGAGTTACTAATTCACAGTATCAGCTGAAACCCCTTCTTGATCAAACTGATGTTTATCTTGTTAAAATAAGGTTTGATATCTGTTGTGTAATCTGTAGCTCTAACCATGTGTTGTGACAGAATGTAGAAAAGTTATTGAAATACATCATTCAGAATTTTGAAATTCTATTTCATGTTCTGCAAACTCATGGGATTTAGTCATTGTTTCACCACAATTCTTAAGAATTACTTGAGTCTTGCTCTAGAGTGAAACTGAACAAGAGATCTGAAATCTCAGAAGTTCCTGTGGGTTAGAATTCTGAATTTTTATTAACACTGTTGAAAGATTTTGGTCCCTTTCACTGCAGCTAGCATTGTGCATGTACAAAAAGGTAAGGAATAATATACCTTCTTTGTCTTCACCCAAATACAGTGTCATTTGGACTATGAAGAGCTTCTGCAGTTTTTCTTCTGTGTTCATGAAAACTGCAAATACAGTACCTTGTTCTTGACTCTGTGTGGGAGGGTTAAAGATATATGGTGTCTTAATGATGATATGTTGTTGTCTTCATCACTTCTCCTTTGTTCAAATTACAATTAAGCAGATATCTATCTGTATAGAAAAGTGTAGTCTGTCTTTATCTGGTATTGCCTGGTGGTGCATGCACTTGGCCTTTAATTACACTTCATAATGTATCTTGATTTATATTGATTACACTGACTGCTTTTTCTGTGTTGCTTTGCATCGTCAACCTCAAATTAAGTCAACGAATAGAGTTTGCTCAGAACACAGTCCTGAACATGCTGGTAACCAGATTGTGGACAAAAGTAAAGTTATAAAATCTGAATGCTGGCCTTGCTGAAGTTTGAATGACAGAGTCCTCCCTATGACTTACTCTAGACTCTTGCAGAAGTCTGACTTATTCTTCCAGGTTATCTAGGCAATTATCAGTGTTTTTCAGTTTTTGGCACTCAAATCAGTGCATGCCTTTAAAAAATATAGAAAAAAATATTTAAATGTATGTGGTTCTGCAGTTTGTATTAAGTTTATGTGTTCTAAAAGAAGCTTTACAAATTTGTCATTGACATCTGGGTTTTATTATTAGTAAAGCTGAACAGCACTTTCTTGCCCTAAGTAACATGCTCAGCAATAGTTTACATAAAGTAAATATTTGTCTCTTTCCTTGGCTCTCTGTACACAGAATGGCTATCATTAGGCTGTTGACATAAACTTTGCGCTCATGACCTGCTGAGTTTAATGGAGGAATCCTGAATTATTGACTTTCATTGGCTGTTGATCAACTGGTGTGATTCATACAAGGAGCTATCTTGCACTTCTTTTCACAATGAACCAACATAATGAGTGTAAATATATATTTATATTCATTTAAAAACTTGTTTCCATCAATTAATTACTGTATGTCATTTGAGTGTTAAATGCGTACAGTCACACTGACTTACGTGGTGACAGGGATGGCTCAGTCTAATGTTTCCTAAGACAGAACACAATTACAGTAACGCTGGCCTGTATGGAGCGCAGTATTTTGTAAAGATAACTTAGATGACACTAGATCCTATTGTATCAGACTGAGGATTTGGACATCATCAAGCTTCGCTTGAGACTAAACTGAACAAGCCACTGTGTATATTTCAGAGGTGTCTTCAGGCTGTTGCCAGCTGCTGTGCCTGTTTTTAATGTGGAGCTGAGCTTCATTTCATAGCTGATAAAATGCCTTTTCATGCAAAACATAGTTAATTTACTACAGAAAATCAGTTGGGTTCAGTTGGAGTCATCTGTATGAGTAGCTGAAGAGATTCTACACCAGTAGAACAAATGTGATCTGGTAAATTTGTTCCATTTTGTCACTTTTCTAAATGGCTTAGTTTTCTGTGTCACACCCTCTACATGCTAATACTCTTAGACAATAAACTACATGTTTGCTAAGCTACTCTACCAGGCAACAGAAGATTCTTATTTTGCCCTTTTTTGAGGCCTTGGAAGGGGAAACCAGCTGGGGTGGATATAGCATTATAATGACTGTCTTCATTTCCTCTCTGAAAGAGTCCTGGTCACACTGGAAGCCTGCAGTAAGCAGCTGTTTTCATGATCAGAAACAGAATTTAAAATCTCACTTGTCCTTGTACTTGTGACTAAATGGTATTTGAAGGATCGTACTGACATACTTCCTTTCTCTGTTGTTCTGGCTCAGCTGTAGACAATGCAACACAAGGAATTAGATGTCCCAGTGGTCTCCTAAGGGTTTAAATGCATATACATCTGTTTGGGCACTGCCATGCCCACTCACAGATTTCCCAAAACCTAGTACTACAAATAGCTCTGTTACTCAATTTGTGTCCTATGCAGCAGCTGCTGTGTAAAAAATGCTAATTCCAGGTACTCCAGGTACTTCTGGTAGTACCTGCTACCGAGCATCAATTTAATTAAAATGCTTTAACTGTGATTAATTTCTTTTATGCTAAGGACAATGCCTGATCCTGATGATCTAGTGTTAGTTACCGAACTACTGCTCCTTGCTACAGAAGTGAATGGATGACTGGAGAGAATGAGTCTGCCCTGGGTGACTAGGAGTAGTTAGCAGAATATAGTGATTTACTCTGTGTGTGTAAGAACAGCCTTGACTTGTTTGATTCAAGAGGTGAACAAAGACACAAAACCAGATTTCAGCTGCAAGCTGCCATTTCAAGAAATGAGAAGCAGAAGGGAAGAGTTTATTTCACTGTTTATGTTCTGAATATTCAAAGGGTTCCAAAGAACTTCTTATTCTAAGGTAATTTCCAAATCAAACACTTGTTTCAGAGACTGCCTGTCCCCTTGGCTGTGTTTTCTTCCTCATTGCTTTGGTGTGTGAGCTGTGGATTGCTTTGATTTTTCTCAAAATGATAACTCACATTTAACCAAATCTATGCAGTAGCTTTACAAATTTACACAGTGTGCCTTGGCTAGAGAGACAGTGAATTGTGCAGTTTGGTGAAATCTCCTTTATTTCAGATGTCATTAGTGTTATCTGTTTAAGCAAGGATGTCTACTTCTAGGTCACTAAACAATCTTTTCCCATTTGGTCAACCCACACAATTACAGCAGATTTAAAACCCAACACAATTAGCCAGCAATTTGGACTGTAGTGAATTCTATCCATGTAATCTTCTTATCTCTAGTAGCTCCTGGAAAGCCACAGACATTGCAGAGAGTGCTGGCAGAAGTCTCCCAAAGAATGAGTTAAATGAGCAAACTCTAATTTTAAGGTATTTGCATATGAGGAGTATGAAACAACAGATGTATTATTCAGGATACCTTCTGATGAGAATGCCTTGGAAAAGGTAACAGACAGAGCTGAATGTGCCCTGCCAAAGAACTGTAGTATTTCAAGTGAGTATATGTCTTAGAACCCAATCTGAAAACAACCAGGGTCTGAATCAAGTTTTTCAGATGGATTTTGAGAAGAAGCAGAATTTTCTGGAGGCACTCAATTGATAGAGACCTGAAGCAGGTAATATTGATTCAGCAATGAGCTTTTAACTTGAACTGCACCATCATTCACAGTCTTTTGCTTCCTCTTAAATACAGAAGATAGCATATTAACAAGAATGGGCTTTGGTCAGTTCATTTTTTGGTTGGGAATGTCCAGGTTCTTATGACTCCAGGTCTACCTCCACTACTGCCACTGAATCCACTTTTTGCTGTGATTAGTTCCTACCATAGCAATTTATCAGTCCTATTTGTGGCATATCTTTCTCTGAACTGTGAAATCACAGATCCATGTATAGTCAGCATGTCTGACTCTGTTTCTTTGGAAAGCTGACTATAGCTTTTGACTCTTTCTGTACTTTTTTGATGGTCGGTGACTAAGAGGGCATTATATTGCATGGTCATTGCTCATTGCATTTTGTATCCACTTCCCTTCTTATAAGTGAAGCACATTATCTAACTCAAGGAGAAGAGAAGCCACCTAGAAAGAATTTTCATTTTGTGCTGCCTGCTAAGGAGTATGTTGATGACTTTTGAGAGAAAATATTGCTCCAAGACATGCTTCAAAATTTCCTATAAGCACTATGTTGTGTGGTTATTCTGAATAGTGTGTAACTGGGATTTACTGCAAAACAGTTTCAGAGCATAAACCAATGTGGCATCCAAGCTCTGATTCATCTCTGGTGATATTTCATAAGACTAAACTCAAACAGTAAAAGGAAGCGTACAAGAAGTGGAAACAGGCTCAGGTGGCATGGCAGAAATATAGAGGCACTGTCTGATAGTACAGTAATGAGATCAGGAAAACCAAAGCCCATGTAGAATTAAATCTAGCAAGGCATGGGAAGAGCAACAAGAAGGGCTTCTACAGGTATACCAGCAGCAAAAACAAGACTAGAGAAAATGTGGACCTGCTGAATGGCAAGGAACCTGGTGGTAGGGGCATGGAAACAGCCAAGGTACTCAGTGTCTTCTTTGCTTTGCTTTTTATTGATAGGGTTTCCCTTCAGGTAACTAAGCCCCTGAGCCCACTGAGAAAGTCTGTAGCAATTCAGATTTACCCTCCATTGAGAAGGACTGAGTGAGGGAACATTGAAACTAGTTAGACATACGCAAGTCCAAGGGACCTGATGGAACACACCCATGAGGGCTCTTCAAGCTGACTGATATCATTGAGATAGGACTCTGTATTACCTTTGGAAGATCCTGGTGATCTGGAGAGGCTCTTAATACCAGAAAAGGCAAGGAGCAGGATCTGGGAAACTGCAGGTTGATCAGCTTACCTCAGTCTCTGGGAAGGGGCACATAGTTGTGGAATCCATTTCCAAATGCAGTAGCACATCTCCTGCCCCTGAGCACATCAATTCCCTGCCCTCCCTGCCTCTCCCCTACCCCCAATATCACCTGCAAATTTCATGAGAGTCTACTGCATTCCCTGCTCATGCCACTGGTAAAGATGTTAAACAGGACAAATCTGAGTAGACACCTGTTTTCCATTTGTTGCCTCAAAGTAGAGAACGATCCATTAACTAGTATCCTCTGAGCCTAGTCATCCCAGCAGTTATTTACCCATGTAACTGCCTGCCTACTCAGAGTTACACTTCCTAACCTGGATAGAAGAATATTTCATCAACGCTTGCAGAAGGGCTAGAATTGCTGAGGGGTGTAAGGCATTCTGGTTTTAATGGGTTAATTATCTGGTTAAATATCAAGTTATTTAACTAAATAAGAGTTACAAAGACTGGCTTTTCTGTGCCATTCAGAACAAAGGACCAAGCTAGACTTCTGAATTTCTGTGTACATACCTACCCATAACATTGTAGAGACCTGGAGCTTAATGTTATAATACATTGTAGTGTAAAAATCTGAAGTCCAGCTGGATTACCCTCTTGCAAACATAGACGTCTACAAGCTACAACTAGTCACTACATGCATACAACAATGGACTTTATTTTCAGAGCTTTCTTTTCTATCAGTGACAAAATGGCCAAATTTCTGAAGTGACAGAGAGCTGAGTCTTCTATGAGAGGCAAAACTGTGAGTGGTATCTAAGACATAATACACTGACAGCTAAAGTATGCAGATTTAGATCTCAAGAAAAGCAATCAAAACTGACAGGTCACAAATGTTTCTGAGTATGGACTGAAATGTACAGGTGAGCAGTGCCCTTCTAGTGCGTAAGGTATAGCTCCCAATAACTTTATGTGTAGTACTCAGAATCAAATTTTCTAAAAGTGCTTTGTTTGCCTGAGAAAGACGAAGCTTAGAGTAAGCCATTTGAATTATGTTATTTTGCAGGTGACAGTGGAATATATGCAATATGGGCAGACAGAATGCAAATAGCACTGTTATAACAGAGAAGTCCTTCATCAGTTTTGTGGCAAGAGTACCACAGAAGATCAAAAGACTATCAGTCTGACACCAGGATCTTCATTTGTGTATCCAAAAGTGTATGTGTACAAGAAATAAATACATGAAAAAGAAATGCTTACCACTTCCCCCAAGGAAATAATATGGTGGAGGACAGTTTGCTCCAAGTATTTTCCACTTGATTTTTCAACAAAGTGTCACTGAAACTTCAGGCCATATCAGTTATGTGCGTTCAGTTTCTGTTTTCTCAGACTGTCTTTATATAGTGTTCTACTTTAAGAAGCTGTTTAACTATAAAACACTACATGATTTTTATGGGCTACAAAGTAAAAGATGTCAGTTTTGTCCTGGGGAACAATAGTGAAGGAAGGCCAACAGAAGTTCAAAATTTCCTTGTAAGAAGCCAGAACTACCTCACTAAAACTAAACAAACCAAACTGAAAATGCCCTTTAATGGAAATAACTACCTAACAGCAATCTTTCCTGAACATTTCAGGTAGAATGTGATCTCATAATTAAAAATGATCCTTGCAAAAATTTTAAGACTTGTTGAGCATAAGCCATGCTTACCGGAAAAATAGGCACCTAGAAAGAGTAGATTTATTTGGGGTGAGAGAGGAACAATGTAGCTTTTCTAGATGTTTTATTCTCTCTTCCTTGATGGCACCAAAGAAGCTGAACAGATGACAGAATGCATCAAGTCCTTTTTTTCCTCACCATTATATGTCTATACTGTGTCATAATATGTTTGATATTTTAATTTGATAACTAGCAGCAGTTATACTTAAGCATACATTGCAGTGTACATTGTTTCTTGAAATACATTAATTTAGAGTTGTTGCTATTTATGCCTGTGCTTCCTTCTATCCTATAGAAAACTTCTGGCTCAGTACTGCTATGTTTCATCAGAAGGTATATATTCAAGAGTCAAAGGCATGTTGTGGACAACCAAAACAAATGTACTAGCAGCTTGTTTAATTATTAGGCAGCAACGTGTATATAATTGTCTACAAAGCAATGTAGTGGTGAAGAAAATGAGGGAAAAATGATGGAAAATCCAAGGTCTTTCTAGGGTTTCTCTCATGTTTGGGATTCCTAACATCAAAGTGTCCATTGATCAGGCTCAATAATCCTCCTTGCCAGCCACTGGCTGCATCACAGAGTGAGATGTGAGAGGACAGTGTCTCCCCACAGAGTGGATCTTTATTTCTGTCATCCCGCTGTGGTTAACTACACACTAACTTAATACACTGCATCGCTCCTGTGAATATGATGCTTTTTATTCTCAGAGGACCAAAGTGTTAGCTTTTCTTAGTCTTCAACTTTTCATAACCTATTTCAGTTCCATCAGTTTCAAAACTTTGCCAAACCAACATAGCTCTTGACTTGGTAGGAGGAACCACTCATCTACAATGAATGCTCCACAGTACTACTGCCATTTTGCGGTGTTTGTGAGCATGTGTGTGTATGAATCTAACCCTTTCCCACTATTTACTGTAAAAAACAAGCAAACATTTCATCCTTTTCAGACTAGATGTGTATGTGGTTTAACACACGTATTTTGATTTTTGTTTTTCTATCTTCAGTGTTCTTTAGGATGCAACTACAGAAAAGGTATATGACACATGCAAAATCTGGTTCTTGATCAAAATAACCTATCAGTTATTGTAGTGAAATGGTATAAATGTAAAAATACTTATCTGAAAGAGTTTTGACTTTTTAATTGAAGTTCTATAATGACATTAATGTATATGACTAATGACATTAGTGTATAACTGCATTAGTTTTTAACAAACAACACTTGAAAGAACTCGAAATGCTGCTAAGGTATCAGGCCTTGATTCTACATAGAATCATAGAGTGGTTTGGGTTGGAAGGGACCTTAAAGATCATCCAGTCCAACCCCCCTGCCATGGGCAGGGACACCTCCCACTAAACTAAGTTGCTCAAAGCCCTGTCCAACCTGGCCTGGAATACTTCCAGGGAGGGAGCATCCACAACTTCTCTGGGCAACCTGTGCCAGTGTCTCACCACCCTCACAGTAAAGAATTTCTTCCTAATATCTAGTCTAAATCTGTCCTCTTCCAGTTCAAAACCATACCCCCTCATTCTATCGCTACCTGTCCTTGTAAAATGTCCCTCCCTAGCTTTCCTATAGGACCCCTTCAGGAACAGGAAGGCTGCAATAAGGCCCCCCCAGCGCCTTCTCTTCTCCAGGCTGAACAGCCCCAACTCTCTCAGCCGGTCCTCGTAGGGGAGGTACTCCAGCCTCTGATCATCTTCATGGCCCTCCTTTGGAACTGCTCCATCAGCTCCATGTCCTTCTTATATCCTTGCTTTGTTTTTGTTTTTGTTTTTGTTTTTTTGTTTTCTGATGTACTTTTAATGGAACATATATCTATTATGAGAAGTGAATCTGACAAATAAGTACCACATGGCAATTTCCTGGCCCAGAGATATGATGAATAGTGAGGGTGGTGTTCAGTTTAAATGTGAGCATGCTTAAAATTTGAAGGTTGCATTCTCAGTGGAAAACTAAGCAAATCACTGGTGACCTGAAGCACTGTAGCTCCTTTTTACACTTTTCTTACAGGATTTCAAAGGATAGAATAGAACTGTGGTTACTCTGTAACTCCTTTGCCCATACCAGTTTTTAATTGTTCAACAAGGAGGTTTTCATAATTTCTTTTGAAATAGTACCTTTCAGAACACTAATTTTTTCTATGTTAATTAAATTTGCTTTTAATTTCTGAAAAAAATACATAGTGAGAAAAGACTGCTGGTTCAACTAGGAGTTAATGCAGACATCCTGAGTATTTAGAGTATGACTGTTCAATGAATACTTATTCAGCAGCTTTATGGGATACTGAAGTTTCTTGTATCCTAAGCATTCTATTTTAATGTTCAGAAGAAGTTCAGAAGAAGTTAGTGTCTCATTTAGCTCCTACGCAGACAGGAAAACAAAACTCTACTAGTAAATGCAATATTTGGTACAAATCCCTGAGGCAACTATACAGAAAGCTAGATTATCTATGATTATCATAGCTATTGTATGATTGTCTACATGAATACCTTGTCTTGCCATCTGTTCTGTGTATAATTGCAACATAGCCGTACATTGAAATGTTTTGAAAATATTAACCAAGTAATTCCTTACACATATCCCTTACACCATATTAGATATGATCCACACAAGTCCTTGAAAGTCTTTCCAATGACTTAAATAGCCTTGGAATTAGGTAGGCGCTGATTTCCTAATGATTCAGTAAAAATTCCATAAAATAACAACTTTAGTTGTTTGGGACAGAGGCTGAATGTACCTCTGTATTAATAAAAGCAATCCTGTTACCCCAGTGAGTATGGTGTCATTAGCTCCTGGATTATTGCCCTTCTACTACTGCACAAATTAAACTCTCAGTACAAAAACTGAAGTCTCTGATTTCAATAAATATTTCTCAAAGGAAAAAAAAATCAGATCCTGGGCAAGGAAGAATGACTAAAGGCAGAAAATTATTAACTGTCTGCCAAAATCATTTATATGACTAGCATCATCAATATAGTACATAAGATCAATTGCTTTTTCTTGATGTTCTGTTTACATGGATTTTTAGTTTTGCAATACAGAAGAGTATGGAGAAGAACTTACCCTCTGTCTAACTCCAAGACATTATTTCTTACCTGCAGTTAATTGTTTTAAAACACTATCTTATTCTGCCAGGTATTTTTACCTCAAATGTATAAGAAATATTACAGATCCACAGAACTCTCTCCTACATAGTTTAGACTACTGAAATATCAGCTTTGGTGACTTTGTGAGATAAGCTGTGATTTATTGTTCTGATACTGATACTGTGTTATTTCTGCTTTATACATATGCATATAACACAGAAAATAGACAGAACTCTGATTTCGGATAATCACTCAGCATTATGTGAGCATTTTATTATTTATGTGCATTTTAAACTTAAAGCAGGCAAGGAATCATTGCCGAAACTGGAGCTTATTCAGCTGCGAAAAGTTACTCACATACATAAGTGATTGTAGTAGCATGGCTTGAATAAACAAAGAAAAATATGTGGGAAGATTAAGAAAACAAACATATTTCCTCCCTTACTTACCTCGAATTCATAAATCACAGTCAAACCTATCACAGGTTTACACTCATTGTCTATACTGCTTTCTTGTAATTTTAACTCAGAAACAAATATACATGCACTGCCCGAACTGGAAATCAATCACTGCTGGAAAAAGACTTGTGCCTGTCTTAGTTTTGATATAAATCACTAATAAATTCTTAATTGTGTTCCTCATTGTGTAAATATTTACAGATATATGACCTTACAAAGAATTATTTGGCAAAATTCTGTCTTTGAAGACTAAGAACTGCTTGCCTTACAAATTTCTTTGTGGCACTATATTAATCTGAAAACATATTTCATGTTTCTCTAGATACAAGAATATTTTTACACTCCATTACATGAATCAGTTTTTTTCATTCATAGGTTTTCTTCACTTTGAAGCCATCTGATGAATATGTCTATGCTCTAAGTATATACTCAGGAAGATGTTACTGTAATTCTTATTTTCTTGATGGCAGGTATAGACTTTCAGGGAGCAGCAAAGGCAGGCTGTTCTGTAGAGGTCAGGGAGCTGGAAGCCAACCATTTTAACAAGTGACCTCACCAGCCAGGGCATAGTTCCACAGTAGCAAAACAAAATGAGCAGATTGTGTTTGCTGATGGTAGCCAAGGTCAGTCAGGAGTCCAAATCACTGCACAAGTACACAGTGATGAAGCAGGTCCAACGTCAAGCCAGAAAGTCAAGTCTGCACCTGGGTCTGGATCGGCAGGATACATGGCTAGACATGGGCATGGCTGCATTGGGCCAATTTTGGACACATGCAGGGACCAAAGGCAAGATCCTCAGTTCAAAAGCAACTGTCAAAAGAAGGAGTGAGGGAGACTCTGCTGTGGCTTCTTAGCACCGGTTTTGCAGGGGTGTTAAATGCATGAGGCCTACAACTGTCATAGAACAATAATACCTCTGTCCCTGCTCTGGAAATGAACCTGTTTGTAACTGAGGTGTCTTCAGATTTCAACATACAGTAGAGAGCACTGTCTTGGTTATCTGCCTGGATGCAGAATAACAAGTAGCTCCTCCCGGCTTTTACTACAGCTGAAATGGTTACATCATCATTGATGTGGTTAACCTTTTCCCACAGAGATTTGTAATTACACTGCATGACCTTTTGAACCAAGCTTTCACTTGAGGATGTAGTCTTATTATTTATCTGTGAATATTACGTGGCTTTGTTGCACAGAAGCAATAGAGCAACCACTGGTGTGATCTTGTCAGGTTCAAAATCGCAGAATGGTAGGAATCTAAGTCCTGATGGATGGCCCTACTGTGATATCCCTGGTGCAATTGTGCCATTTGAACTTTGTCCCACCTAGGGAATAACGGAAGGTTTGCAAGGCTTTGTGGTACAGAGCAGAGCCCCATGGTAGCGTGGGCATTGTATGATTGAGCATTTGTGTGAAAAGCTTAGAGACGTCACTATGAAAATCTCCCTCCTTTTTTCAGTTTATATTGCAAATACTCCAGAAGTTACTCTGTCACTGGTGATGATGAATTCTTCCTGGGCCCTGGGATTCCCTGCTCCGTCATTCTTTTACTGGTGTATTTATACTTAGACACTGAGAAAAAATATGCCCATTTCCCCAAACTGAGAAGCAAATATTCTCTGGATTTTCGGTGCCATTTTGACTCTTGACATGAAAATTAATAGTTTATGTGATAGCTAATATGATGATTAACAATAAGAAAACCTAGTGAGTGTTATGTAGGTCTCATAGTGATTTTGGGGCAGCATAGCTTACACTTAGATCCATAATGCTTTGTCCAGTGAGAGCCGTGTTGCCTTCTTTTTAGCAATAATTTGATTTTAGCTTTGCTGCCTTGTGTCTATTTTAATATGGCCAACAGACGATGTCTGAGAAATGGAATGGCATGAGCTTCTTGAGAATTACTTTCCTTGGCAGACTGAAAAAAAAGGCTTTTGAAGTTTTCTTTACTGTCTCCGACAAAACCCAGCAGCCTTGTAACTGCAAAACCTGAAGTATTTCAGAGATCAGTTTTGTATGTGTTCATGGTGTCTTTATTTCATGTCAATGGGCTGACAAAGTTCATTGTAATTGTCATTAAACTGTAGTTTAAGAATTGCATACAGGAATGTCCAGACTGTTCAGAGAGAAACTGTTATTTACAGCTGCTTCCAGTCTGCTTTTTCTCTACATTAAAGAATTTTATGTTATGTCCAGCTGTTCAAACATGCAGTTTTGTGTACGTAGCCCATTGACACTTTGCTTTGAAGTCTGGATCATTTCAAAAGATACTACCCTCCACTTTCTGAACTTGATATTGATATTGTTTTTCTCCCTGAGTAGTTTGAATTCCAATCAGGTAAACGCAATTTTTCAGTACTTGAATGTAACTCTTCTCAAGAAAAGTTAATTGCATTACATTGTGTAGAGACAGTAATTTTATTTTCGTAGGCGTTTCTATAACACCTCTGGCCCCTGGCTATAAACCAGCACATCTGTGAGAGGAGGTGCTCTATGTACCCAGAGTGAAGACATACAAGTGTGACACAGAGAGCAGCAGTTCATCTACAGACATTAATGAAGGAGAACTGCTTTTGGATACCTGTCAACTTTTAATCCTTCTTGGTTGTAGCAGATGGTCTCCAGTTACTTCTAAAGGAAATGAACTTTTTTGTCCTAATAGTGGCTTAGTTCTTCCACTCTCATATATCTACATTCATTCAGATGAACTGAATGATAAAACGAATACAAGAGCTAGGAAGGACTTCTTTTAAAGTTCTGGAAGGAATACAGCTCTTGTTCCTCCAGGCACGAGTTGACGAGTGAAAAGATGCAAGGATTTTGCAAGATTTGAAGGATTTAGGTTTCCCTATGGGCATTCTATTCTATAATTGCTCATTTCAGATTTTCTTATACTCTGCTTTGGGTTCTGGTCATCTCTGAAGGCTGAAGCAAATAGATACCTTGGGAGATAGAAAGTGCATGTCTTCTTTGTTGCTAACAGCATATGATGTACAGAAAAAAGTTACTGCTTGCTGAGGTTGTGCTAGGGATTTTATTTACCTCTTTACTTTCTACTGCAGACCAAATTAGGTCAAATTACTTCTGGATATATCCGTGCATTTGATATTATGCCAAGGCCAAGGCAAACCTGCTATAGTTAAACATAAATGTTTCTGTCTTGTACCTTTGCCCTCCTTAAAAAGGCTTATATTTGCCTCGCTTACAAGTTTCATTCTGGAATGAGTGCAGAAGTGAAAAAGAGCTCCAGAATCAGCTTTCTATAGATTCAGACTAATGTCAGCATTTGTATTCCTTAGGCAATTCTGACACATAGTGATAATAATTTGAGGCATTTTAAAATGTAAAGTGAAGCTTTGAAATTTTCCTAACATTCCCCCACTTCCCTCAGTAAATTCTGAAATGTTACTGATCCTTGGAAACCTCTTCTAACATCTCTCATCTCAGCTGTGGTTCCTGAGAGTCAAACTCCCACCTCTGAGTCAGTCATAAGATGCAGAGAACTCAAGGTCTGCCAGCCACAGAAGTCCTCCCCATTATGTGAGAAGCTCATAGCATTTGATTCACGTCTTCTAGGGATGCTGGCTCAAAGGTGAGGAAGATAGAAAGACCTCTTGAGATTTTCATGTTCCCTGCTTTGAAGTCAAGGTTCTGCTTGTCCAAGAGATGGGTCTTCCCAGCTCCCAGTTTAGTCTCAGGGCTTCTGCGCTTCTTTGGAAGAAGCAGAATTTTGGAAATCATGAAGTCCATAGCTCTGGGGAATTCTGTACCATGGGACTGTCCTGAAGCCATGAACTCTAGATTCCCAGGTGAATTGAAAGAATCAGTTATAGTTTTATGTTTCATACCTCATTTTACGTAGCATGTTAGACCTGTCAAAAAAAAGCGTGCTTGTATTTTGGCAAAAGATCATTGACATTAACATGTTTTCTGAAAAGCCTTAACCATTGGAAATTAGAAAATTCCTTCTCACAGTAATTAGGGGGAAAAAAAGTCAGGTATATGTACCTGAATAACGGGAGAAGCTGTACATGTTAACTACTGCTAGAAACAAAAATTCAGGCAACCTGAATGCTAAAATGAATACAAGAGCAATCTAAACTAGAGCCAGAGGGATTGAAATCTTTGCTATTTTCTTCTAGCTTGGATCCTAAACCAGCATGCAATGTGGTAAGGCCATAGTAGTACCATGACGACCCAGCATAGCCTTGAAAACAGAATCTGCACAGAGAAAAGAGTAAGCGCAGATGTAATGTACTGAATCTTGTCAGCATTCTTTTCAACATTAGTGAGTGGGGTATGGCCCAACTGCTAAAGTATATGAGTAATAAGTGGCTCAGTCATTCTGTACTTGAGTTGGGAATGTTCAGCAGACACTGGAGTGAAGTTGACACCCTTGGGTCAAGACACCATTTGAAAGATGTATTCATTGCAAAGAAATTAGAGGTTGTCCAGCAAAATTCTGAATGTTTTATAAAAATTGCTATGAATTCCACAGATGAATGTGGATTTTTTCCTGGTGTATTGAGCACATACAAATTTTTGAATATGTACAAAATTTTTCAAATGGCTAGGAACCTTATAAGAACTGTTGATATTGAAAAGGCTTTCATAGAAACTCTAAATAACAAAAATGTATTTTCTCTGTATGGAGAGACTCTGAATTTTGTGCTTTTTTTTTTCTTCAGAAGTCCTGATAGTAGTTTGGGTCTTGAGGAAGAAAAGAGAAAAAATTTTCTTAAATTATAATTTTTATAAATATCAAAGAGGACTTTGGTTTGACCAGTATTAATTAAATTTGCCAAGTAACTTATTCCTTGTGTGTAATAATAACCAGAAAGAAAACCAGAAGTCTGTAAGATATCTCACTCTGTCTCTTTTAGCTGGCTTACATACTGAGTGTGAAATCACTGGTCGAATTGAGGGCTGATTTTTATTTATACCTATTATAGGAAGCAGCTCAAACATTTTAATTGCATTCTAATGAAAGAAATACGTAATGCAATGCCAATACCATAGCTTTTTTTCTTTAGCACAATAATGACAAAGGAGCTTCATCCAGATCCACAATGCAGAGTTTCTTTTTTCACTGGAAGGTGTTATATTTTGTGATTTTGACTGGTCATGGAAAGCCAGACTGAGCAGGAATTTGGATACAGTTATTACTGTTGTTGTTACAAGGAGTTATGTAAGAAGCCGTTAAACAAAGGGAAAACATTTCTGTGATCTCTATAGAGTAGACAGAAAATAAGCAGACTAAAGATATGCTAATGTCAGTGTTTCAATCACCTGGTGATAGTCTACAATTAATCAGAATACTCAAAAGCATAAAATTAAGTGTAAGAAAGACATGAACCTCCTCAAGCGGGTCCAGAGGAGGGCCACAGACACGATCAGGGGGCTGGAGCACCTGCCCTAGGAGGCCAGGTTGAGAGAGTTGAGATTGTTCAGCCTGGAGAAGAGAAGGCTCCAGAGAGATCTTAGAGTGGCCTTCTAGTACTTAAAGGGGGCCTACAGGAAAAATGGAGAGGCACTCTTTGTCAGGGAGTGCAGTGATAGGATGAAGGAATATGGCCCTAAACTTGAAGAAGGTAGATTTGTATTAGATACAAGCAAGAAATCCATTGCTGTGAGGGTGGTGAGACACTGGCACAGGTTGCCTAGGGAAGTGGTGAATTCTCCCTTTCAAGAAGTGTTCAAGGCCAGGTTGGACAGGGCTTTAAGCAATCTGGTCTGGTGTGAGGTGTCCCTGCCCATGGCAGGGGGGGTGGACTGGATGATCTTTAAGGTCCCTTCCAACCCAAACCCTTCTATGATTCTATGACATTTACCATAAAATTAATGTCAGGGATTTATATAGCACTCCAGGAGCCTGAGACATCTTCCATGTTTCTTTTTTACTGCAATTCCTACTCACTCTGTTGTCCTAGCATTTGCTGCTTAAACCTCCCTTTTACCATAATGTACTTTTCTATATAGCTTTTTCAAGTGTCTTCTTCAAAAGAAATACTGTCTACCACTCTTCCACTCCTCCAAGGTTTTTCTAAAGGCGCGATTTCCTTCCTTAATAAATCAGTGGAACAAGCTCATGACTTCCAAGTGCATCCCTAAAAGTTTGTGCAATGTGGTCTTGAAGTTCTCAGAGCAGAGTTGCTACCTTCTGTTCACCTTTAAAATGACAAAAATATTCACACTAATGTATCAGTGAGTAATGACAGCTACAAAAGATGATTGTCCACCTGTAAAGCAAAACCATGGAAATGCATGTTGGAAGGAAAGAAATCTGAAGGTCGTCTACTCTAACTTCCCACTCAAATAGGTCATGACCATTAATAAATCAGAGGAGCTTTGGCTTTGGTTAACCTTGAACTTCCTAGATGTGGCGTACGTCCTTGGAGATAAATATTTTAACACTTCTAACTGTTCGATACGCATGGCATTGCCTATAGCCTGTCAATCGAAAGCAGCACTAGCAATCTCCTTCTATTCTGTGTACGCTGTTACTCAGTTTTGCCCTGAGGTAGCAGTGGATTCCAGTCACTGGAGTCTGTAGCTAGAAGAGTTTGTTCTGTATGGCCAAGGTAGAAGCAAGAGCTCTATTTAGTTCCATTATCTTCAGTAGTTCTGGTGTGAGCATTGAAGAGAAAGGAATGAAACATAAACTTAAATTTTAAGTACATAAATGAAGTAAGTATTTTAAGGGACTACTTTCGAAATTATGCTTTAGTCACACATTCCTACATTATGTACTCATTTCACTGGTGTTAGAAAACAATTTGTTATAAAATGTGTGTCTGGAGAGTATATTAAATAAGCATAGAATTCTGACTGCTCTCAGTTCTAAACATGGTTTGCAAAATCTATGCTTTAAAATGTGAGAGTTATTAAACGTAATTCTAAAATAAATAGTTTCACTCCTCATGGCGTCTCATAACCCTTAGCATGCTGAGGACAAATGAAGTGGAGCTACATTAAAAAAAAGTTAAAATGTGGCAGTGATTGATTTTTTTTAAAGATCTGCACCTAGAAAAACATCTTTCATAAACTGTGAATCCAGACTGCTGTAAAGCAAACAGTAACTCCATTGATCAATGTATGGAATGAAAGAAATTCCTATGGAATGTAGGAAACTGTAGACAGAGAAAGGTAGCCACTGGAGCAGCCCCTGCAAAGAAAACAGTCAAGCAGTGTGTAATCGTGTTTTAGATATGATGCTGACTGAGACATTTTACATTTAGGAGATACATTTAGCAGATGATACTTTCCTGGGCTTCATTTTTAGTGTTAAAACACATTTGGTCATAACTGAATTCAATTCAGAAGCTAAGCAATACATTCCCATTAATTTTCACCTTTAAAATGAAGACTTATAAGGGAATTTTAAAACTGCTTGTCAGGAGCATGACTGTCATAAATATGTATGATGATATTACAAAGACATGAAGAGAAAGGTGGAGAAGGTTCATGTTTAAGTGTACTATTAATCTGCTTCCTCTCTCAGCTTGGAAATGGGTAGAGAAGTGTGACAAGTAAACAATGTAGTTTCAATTTATCTTTCTCTAGCTCTAAATTTCCAAAAGTTGAAACTGCGTGTGTTCCATGAAGCATTGTTTCTTTTCTGTAGTGGAGAATGTTTAGTTCACTGAAGAGAGTGAACTTTAGAAATATTTATAGTACATAAATCTATAAATTATGGAGTAATACGTGTAATGTATAAATCTTCTGTGGACTTGATTAGATTTCACAGTTTTCAACAGAAAAGAAATTGAAAGGAAAGACTGAAAGTCTGTCAACCAAGTAGAATAATTTCACTAGTCAGATCCCAGTCCTCTGATTGGGGTAAAAGATCTATACTTCCCTGCAGAAGTAGGCATGTTTGAATTAAAGAGTAGTATAGTATTGAACAAACAGGCAGTGTAGTAATATCAAAATATGGTTTGGCAATAAAGATAAATAAATACACACACCTGGCATTACTTTTTTTCTTACTATGGCCCTACACAGAAAACACTGATACATGTTTTAAGAGTCAGACTTAAAAATATTGGAATAGTTCAATATGTATAGAAATGTATTCTGCTACAGTAATTATGAACTACAAAAAATTGTGGTTCCACAATCATTTATATCTCATCTGTGCATTATCTGGTCATGAAAAAGTATCTATTTTATATCAACCAGGCAAGATGTTTCACTGTTTCAGATGGAATTTTGCTGTATGCTGCATCCGATCTAGATCAAGGTACTAGAACTGGCCAACCCAGGAATACACAAACTTCAGTTTAATGCTCAAGACTCAATTCTACCATATTTGCTTCACAGCACCAGTGAGGAGACAAATAATTCCTGGCAGACTGTAAAGGCAGTCTATGCAAAACAAAACTAGAAAATGCTGCCTTAACATTAGGTGGCAATTGTATTTTTGTACAGTTCCAGAAGCCCTGGAATCTAAATTTGTTGTATTGTTAAATTATACCAGAACTACAATCCAAAGCCATTTGGCGTGGCTTCATGTTTTATTTTACAATGAGATAATGAGCATCAATACACTTCTTAAAAGAATTACTTGTATATCATAACAATTTGTGTTGCTTTCATGAATTATAAAAAGGCTAACTAAAAAAACCTGTTGTAAAACGAACACAAAGTGGGTGCATGAAAATAATAGGCATTCACAAGGCATTTGCAATCCCTGCTGACTGAACTTTCTCTGGCCTATATGAAGTCGTCTTTTCACTCAAAAATGGCACAGTTAATTTCATTAGTGGCTATGGTAAGTAAATGTTACAGTCCTGTTAGCAGTTAATGACCCATCAGTAAAATAAATACTCATTTCCAAAGGGAAGTACGTTATTTTTTCAGTTTTCTGTGGAGAGCATGTGGGGTTTTTTTCCTCACTTTTCAGCATATTATTCCACTGCCTTGTGTCCACTATTTGTTTTTCTTCAAGAGAGTAAACCACAACCAGTCCTACTTGAAGTGTTCCCCATCTCCTTGGTGCTTGTTGTATTTGGGTGCAACAGGCATGTCAGAGAATTAGGCTTGCATTTTCATTCTGTCCCACATCTGGCCTAAGTACAAATACAACTGCTTATTTCAGACTTGTCTTAATGGAAATAAATCAGCGATAAATATCCAATCTTTAGTCCGAAGTACCTGTGGCTGCCACATAAGCAAAGCTGGATCAAGAAGCATAAGGTCCTGCTGTTAGCAAACATTTCACCAACTGCTTCAAAACTAGACTGAGCAGCTCTTGTTCGGAAAAAAAATATAAATCTGTTACCACATACTGTTTTAATGTTTGTGGGGATTCCAGAGTGGTTGCATAATTTGAATGAATTTGTCGTATTTGTGTGTTTTGAGTCATGTAGCCCCGGAAAGAAAATTTTTATCATTATAATGTCACAGCTGGATAAGTTAAATTTAAAAAAATAAAAAGTGCTTTTGTGTGTATATACACATACACACACAAATGTATCTCAGCAGCATTGAATAAGTGTAGAGTATAGGCTTGTAAGCTTTTGGTGCATTAACCTGCTGTCATAGTTAACTACCTGAGCAGTCTGGCAGTCTGAACATATTTTCTGGCATATTTTCTTGAAAATAAAGTGGGAGTACCAAGTGGCAAGTCAATATGAATAATATTTTCAAATTAAAGGATAGGAAAAAATTAGAAAAATAAACACTTTAGTATCTATTCATTGATACTTTTTAATAGAAATAGGTATAGATTAATTTTAATATATATTAATATGTGTCCTATCTGGATCCTTCTTCATCTTTTTTAGTCTCTCAAGAGTTTAACTTTCCTGCAAAATGTTATGCTTGGACACTTTCTGTTCCCTTTGGTTTTCAAGACACTTGCACAAATATTCTACAGTTGTTGTACTTTTCAAATTAGTTCTGAATAGAGGTAAAGGGTGAAGGAACTGTACAGGTAGACTTGACCATCTGCTGTAATCCCGCCTCTTGGTCAAAAAAATCATAGATTCACAGGAGCACAGAAAGGTGTAGGCTGGAAGGGACCTCTGGAGGTCATCTGGTCCCCAGCTCAGCCAGGACCACCTATACAGCCTCTTGGCCCAAATCATGTTCAGACTGTTTTTTAATATCTGCAAGAATGGAGACTTTGCAAATTCCCTGAGCAACCTGTGCCAGTGCTCAGTCACCCTCACAGTGAAAAAGTGTTTCCAAATGCTCAGAGGATTTCCCGTGTTTCAGTTTGTGCTCATTGCCTCTTTTCCAGTCACTGAGTACCACTGAAGAGAGCCTGGCTTGGTCCTCTTTGCACCATCCCTTCTTGTATTTATATATACATTAATAAGAATATATTAAAAAGGTCCTGTATGTCAGGTCCTTGACACTTCCTTGAGAAATTTTCCTCTAATAGGTACAGAAATATGAGGCTTCAAAGGACCCAACCTCTCTTTTTGCCAGCCTCATTTCCTATGGCAAACATATATGTTTAAATATGTACATATATAAAGAAGCGCTGTTTGATTCCTTATAACTCATTCTTCCTTTCAAAGGAAGCCTTAGCCACAATACGGAGTCTGTGACCAAACCAATGAACCAGGGTACCACTTTCCCAAAAAGTGTTTATGAAGGTAAGGAAAAAAGCACAAAAGGAAGCACAATGGTGAAAACATCCACCCTTCTTTAATTATGTATATTATGTTGCTGTTCAAATGCAACACTGCTTCATAAGTAGATTGTTTGTTATTAGCAGACTGCTGCCATGAACTGTATTACTAAGTAGCTATTACTTTTAGTAATTTGTAGCAATTACTATTAACCACCAAAATTTACAAAGCAAGACAGGAGTATAAAGATAGCGGCAGTATCACTGGTATTTCTTCTGAATGCTATTTTTCATCCAAGTCAGAATGTGTATCTCTCTGTTGGTTCCCTTTCGGACCGGTAGAGACCCCTCCACTGGGACGCAACTCTACATATCCACTCACTGTTTGTTAAAAACTCATCTTTATTTTCTTGCTTATCTGAATTCAATAGGTCACTTCAGGTCTCTGCAGATGTTCACATACCAGATACGAGAGTGTAGCCAAATACATTAACATCTGTGTGACTTTGGCTATGTGGTCATGTAAGAGAACCACAAAATTTCAGTTGCAGAAAGAGACATCCTGTCAGATCCAAGATAAATGTCTTGCCTTGTTGAGTTTGAAATTCTGCAATTGCATTCTATAAACCAAAGTAATTTTATGATTATTTTCTTTACTTTAAAATGACATAGACAACCCTATACAGGACCCCACAGGCTGTATCAGCAAGTTCCTTGGTGTTATTCCAAAGCAAGCGATGCAGCTGCCAGATAGACCGCTGGGAACTGACCTGGCTCACAAGGAAATTAATCTTTATGGAAATGTTCTTGGGGAGGGTGTGGGGGAATTTATACTTTTGATCTCTGTATTGTAATTTTCAATGTTCTGGTTACACCTTCTACTTTTAGCTGCAATGATAATGTAAAATTGTAATTTATGTTTCTATGGAACATATTTAGCTTTTAAACAAGAGGGTGACGATTAAATGAGACAGTGATGAAATAACTGATGAATACAAGTTTGGTTTTACTCTTAACCATATGTTTCTACATCTGCAGAGTCTCAATTTGTGTGCTGGGGATAGCTGCTACTTTACATAAGATTTTCACAGCTGTACTGAAAGCAGCAGAACCACCATAGTTGACCCCATCTGAAAATTAGATACACTAGTTTGTTTTTCGACAACTACAGAGCTTTTGACAACCAAGAAACCAATTTAAAAACAATCTTTCCTCTCAATTTTCAGTACTGTTTCAGGTTTAACCTATTACAATACAGTTCTGCTATTACTTGGATGTTCTTTAGAACTGCTGCATTTTGTGTAAAGCAGCATGTGAAAAAGAAGACCAAAGCTCACTGAGAGCCACCAGAACTCCTAACATTTGTCTTTCAGGGGATGAGCCTGAATATGTTGAA
>NW_010190449.1:9139-16045 GCF_000695765.1 Mesitornis unicolor | reverse complement strand
AGGACTTTTATGACCTGCTGAATGCCAGTGAAAAATCAGTGAAGCTACCCACTGTAAAACTGTGATGAAGGGATCTGCACCTACTCAGTTTTCTAAGCAACCCATTTTTCTCTGTTTATCCATTAAGTTTGAAGAAGGACTGACTGAGATATCTGTGGATCTTTCCTGGTCTTTTCTTAAGATGTATTTTTCCAAAGGTTGAGTTGTGATTTGACAGCAGAGTTTCCAATAAATTGATTTATCAAGATAAACCGCTTTAGCAAAACTATATCTAGATCCATCAGCTTCTAGATTTTTCATCTAGAAAGATGTCAAGCTAAAAGTGTAACCTTAACTGAAGTTATATCCTCCATTCACGACCACATATTGTATGCATGCATGCATGCACGCACATAAGCAAGGAGGATAATCT
This sequence comes from Mesitornis unicolor, assembly GCF_000695765.1. Classification (NCBI taxonomy): domain Eukaryota; kingdom Metazoa; phylum Chordata; class Aves; order Mesitornithiformes; family Mesitornithidae; genus Mesitornis; species Mesitornis unicolor. The sequence goes on along the minus strand of NW_010190449.1, from coordinate 15,633 downwards.
ACTCAGTTATGGAATATACAGATTTCTGAAATATTTTGGCCAGAAGAATAGCTTATATCTGTTGGTTCTAGAGCAGTCGTGCTAATTGGTGCATGCTCAGAAAGGTGCACATTTCAATTACTAGGACAGTTTGTAAAATAAAACAAAAACCCCTGTGTAAGCTTGACATTCTTTTCAAAGAATGATAAGAGAAAGGGAATATCTAGATCCTCTTATCTTCATATTTTCTTGATAGCTGTGCAGATCCAAGTAGGGAATGGGAGAGGTTTAGAAGATCACTATGGCATTTTTTTTTACAAGAATGGCAACACGTTCAGGAGAGACTGAAGAGTTTGATGCCTGCTGGTCTTGTACAAGCTCATTTCTGTTCAAGGTCTGGCAGTAGTTTGCACTGCGTATGTCACAGAACAAGACTAGACTGTGGTATGTTCTCAGGCAATAGGGCTGCCTCCTGAAGCTGGAGCTTAGTACATTGGATGGCACATATCCGTCCAGTGTTTTTGGCAAGAGATTGCTATAGAAAGCCAGAACAAAGATGAAGTCATATTCGACTATATATGGAATGGTGGAGGAGGAAAGTGATTCCAGCTGATGGTGGAAGGAAAACGAGGTGAGAACAGACAACTGAAAGGATTTGGAGAACTCGCTGCTCAGAACTCAGAAAGCTTAGCCTTTAGCCTGCATGATACTGTAATTTCCACTACCTGAAGACTTCCACTGAAGTCCTGACACATCAAAGTGCACGCTTTAGTTCAGACATAATTAAAACTTCATGCAGCATAGTTGTGCTATTACTAACACACATCTGTTTTTATCACCAGTGAAGCTGGTGAGACTGTTGTCTTACAATATGAGTGAGGATTCAGACAATGAAAATAAAGAGCAAAGCCTATAAGCAAAGCCAAAAAATGCCAGCAACCTTGTGGTTTGTTGTTCTTATTATGTTTCTTTTCTTATTAGGTTTCTTTATTTAACTTTCTGAGTATTCTGTTCAAATAAGCATTTAGAAAAATGCAATAAATTCTAAGGACATTACTTTTTCATCTTCTTGTCACAACAATATCCTTGAGAATGTAACCTTTGAAATTTCAGTGAAAAGTACAACATTTTTTGTCAACTAACTTCTTAAAAGTAGGAAGCCAACATACCAACATGCTTTAAATAGATCTATAAATATGGATACAGATGCCAATCAGCTATGTTCTTCAAGTTTGGGATAGCATGCACTTGAGACTTATATGGGAAAGACTTTCAACCGTATATCAAGCATTAAGACTTCAGAGTAACTGCTTGTATGATACTTTTTTATTTTTGTCATATTTTCAGCTCTTGGATCAAATAACATTTGAGTAAACTAAAATTATAATATTCACCAAAAATAAGACTTCTGTTATTCTTTATGTACTCTGGAGGAAATTAAGTTATTTTTGGCCATGCATGTGTAAAACTTAATATATTCCTTGTGTGAAGGGAAGAGAAGGGAAGGGAAGAGAAGGGAAGGGAAGAGAAGGGAAGAGAAGAGAAGGGAAGGGAAGGGAAGGGAAGGGAAGAAAAGAAAAGAGAAGAAAAGAGAAGAAAAGAGAAGAAAAGAAAAGAGAAGAAAAGAAAAGAGAAGAAAAGAGAAGAAAAGAGAAGAAAAGAGAAGAAAAAAGAAAAGAAAAGAAAAGAAAAGAAAAGAAAAGAAAAGAAAAGAAAAGAAAAGAAAAGAAAAGAAAAGAAAAGAAAAGAAAAGAAAAGAAAAGAAAAGAAGTTCCTTTTTTTCCCCTTTGGTCATGCAACTTTTAATCCTAAATAAAATGTAAAAGACAGTTTAGTTATTCTAGACATAAACTATTGATTAATCCAAGTTGTATAGAACCAGCACAGATATGCAGTTGAGGGCAATAAATTGCAGAGACAAAAGAATTAGTTCAGTAATTAAACATGGTAGTAGAGCTGTTGAAATGAATGTTGGCAAGTTGGAAAATGTATTATCTACTATTTCACTTTGAGTCAGTGATCTTACTCCTAATTATGGTCTACCTGACAATCTAGTCTACCCGATTTAGTCACCAGGCAGTGATCAACATTGTCCCAGCTAGACAGCTCAAGCTTTGGTATACATATAAAGTCTTATTTACATGCAACAGTCTGATTAAAATAGTGAACTGCATTAAATAAATATCTGATTCATGCAGCTGTTCTAATGTTGCCATACTGCTCCTGTCATATTTCCTTGGAAAAAGCACAAGGGATATGTAGCTTTGAATCAGAGAAAAAGTTTGTCTTAGCTCTCTCAAGTTTGTCAAGCCACTGTGTGAAGCTGCATTTTGAGACATATGATGGTAGCAGATAAGGATGGAGTCAGAGGGCGCTGAGTGCCTGCCACACTATGTGGAAACACTAAAACATCTCATAACATGATCACTTTCTGCATGGAGTCTTTCTGGAAAAAAATCAGCATTTTATTAGTGTTCCATGGTATTATTTCAGTTAAAGGTGTGAGATTAAAATTTAAAAATGAGGATAAATCTTGATTCTAGAACTTCTTATGAGTATATTGGACTCTTTGGAACTATCTGACAGAGCTGGCAGTGAGACCAGTATTGGTTTATTATACCTGAGGACTTATTCTGAACTTGTAGCATTTCTGTTTGTGAAGAAAGTCCCCAAAACATGGATAATGTAATGTTTGAGGCTGTGCGTATCTGAAGCCAAGTGAAAGTCACCACACTGATTCACTCCATCTATATGAATGGCTAGCAAAGTCGGAAGTATCTATGTCCAGTATCCCATTATTATGCCTTATGTTAAGTTCAAGTAGACTTATTTTTTATTTCATTTTGCTTCTAAAGAAAACTTATACATTCTCTCTAATGAATATAACAATTTCCCTAATAGGTGCTTTGCAAAATATTTATTTATGAAGTCGTGTGACTAAAATCAGATTTGCTTGGTTTACTCTTGCATAAGATCGTGTGTGAGGTCCACAGTGGGAAACCTGTGGTTTGTAAGTAGTAAAAGCAGTTACTCCACTGAGCTGAAGAAAGAGCCTGTTGTATTTGCCTTCAAGAGAAGAGCTGTAGGCATGTAGTACAGTGATGCATTGGGTTTAACCTGGTTTCACAAGGAAGTGAAGGATATAGAATTTCAGCATGTGTCTATGCAACAGTCTCTGAGTCTGTGTTAAGTCTGAGCGTGTATGCCCCAAATTTGACAAATACACAGAGGTTTGATGACCATTAAGTTCTTACAAGTTTCGTGGAACAGAAACAGAGTAAGGATAGGAAACACTATTCGTGTCTCCACTGAGAGAGGGACTGTTTGGAGAACCAGCAAATTTGCATAATATGTTTTAAATAGTGGAAAAGCTTTAGTGAGCACTTACCCTTTCTCAACAGCAGAATCCAATCACAAGATGAAATTCTATCCAAAATGAGGTTTCAGCAGTGCTGCTGCTCACAGCAGTTTCTGACTCAGGTGTCTGGTTGACTTTTTCTTCTACTGGAGTAAAGCTAAAAGTGACCAGCTCACTTCTTCTCCACACACAGTAGGCTATAGTGGATGGTTCCATACAGAGCTGAGAGACTCCTGTATAGAGTTTTTTTTCCAAGTTTAGTCTAAACTGTCAGGAGAACATAAAAATAAATAGACAAAACTCCAGTTGTCTTTGTAAGCAAGGTGAAATTGCTTTTGCTTCGTAACTGTGATCTGTTGTTAGGGGACAATTACTCAAAGAAATCTGTCCTGAAGTGAAAAGTAGCCCCTTAACTGCACATTCGTATTTGTTCCAGCTTTCTTAGCCCTCTAAGTTTCAATGTAAAAGTTATGACAGGTGAAGTTGGTCAGTAGCATTTAGAAAACTATGTCACAAATAGAGAAAAAACATGGTGTAATCAACAAGGTGGTTAAAGCTTTTTGACAGAAGTCTATCTAAAAGCTTTCATTGGATCTGATCCTACTGGGTCCTGGCTTAATTTGCTATGGCAGCAGAGTGTGCTTTTGCAAATTGTACTTGCCTATACTGATTCTGACTGTGAAAGCTTTGTCCAGCACTGGGCTGCCATTAACAGTGTTCTGTGGGACGTGATCATTTATACTAATGAGTCAGTTTGAAACAAGAAGGTCTTTCACTTAGGACTTCTGCCAGGATTTTAACTTAGAACTTTTTGTACCAGAAATGACATTTTTAAGATATTTTGTTTAATCCATTCAGTGCATGCACTGGGGAAATGAAAAAAAACATAAGCATAATAGAAGCATATGTGATTTACACTAAGATATAAAATTAGTGTAATGTAGCTCTTGGGAAATGAAATTCTTGGGAAAAGGGAGGCGGAAGAAATAGGATTATGTTGACTAGATTTTTTTTTCTACATTTTTATGGGTGCATTTATGCTATAAAAACATTTAGCTGTAAGAAATATTAATGTCTAATGCAGGACATATTTTTAGATTTTACTGTTCCCATATTGTCTACCTCATGATCTTTTTTCAACTTCTCTGAATCCTGGCCCTTTATAATATAAAATCTATTAGCTACTAAATCCAGTAGTATTGAGAATATATGAGAATATACTTAGGAGGATAAAAAGCAATAATAAATGTCAGGTACATAAACTGAAGAACATTTGTGAATGGGATGCTTCTGGAAGACAACAAAAATCCTCCTAAGGACTTGAAAGGAAAATTTTAGTAAAAAAGTATCAAAATTTACTGCTTAACATAAAAGAATGAATAGCTTAATCATCTGAGAAAGGAATACAGTCCACCAACTATCAAAGTGCTATGTAAGAGTCAAGGATGCATTGAAAAAACTTTTCGTTTTCATTATCTTAATAGTTCCATAGCTCTTGATTTCAGCAACAAAGAAACTAGAAAACCCAGACCCCATGTATTGCAATATTTTCATTTTTCTGTTCTGATCTAACCTGACCTGGAATTAAGTGATTTTCCGCTTTCAGATTGGTGGTAGGTCTCATAAAGCTCTCCCTAAAGCTCTGATGAGGTACTATATATGTAACAGCTTCCAGCACATAGAGACCATGCCAGACTGCAGAAGCTACAGAAGTATATCAGCTATTTTTTTTGTCTTATGTCCCACTCAAAGACTCCCTGCAGGCAATCTTTCCAGTTATATTTGGGATAATACTTGCCCTTGGCTGTTCTTGGGTAGGCTTGAGGCTCTGCTTGCAAGATCAAACTGCAGACAGCATACAAATTTGGCCTGAAGTCAAGCCTCACTAGACTCACAAGCTCTGGCTCTTAATGCTGCAATGGGACAGATGTCGTAGAAGTGGTAGGAGTTGGGAGCGTGAGATCTGTCTTCTTACAGGACTGACTGTGCAAGTGACGGTCCAGAGCAGGATTTTCTGACAAAAGAGACAATCCTGAGTCATTCACAGTGTCAGAGGAAAAGCAGAAAGGCATGCTATATTACTCATAAGAAATATAGAGAGACAGTAGTGTTTCAAATAATTTATTGGAGCTAAGAGATAAGACGTATGATGTGGTAGATGTGAGGAGGGAAGGAGCATTTCTGGCTGAAGGTTTCTGATTTTCATAGAGTAGATTGTAACCCACAATTCCCATCTGCTCATATCCTTCTTACACCCTGGTGTAAGGACAGAACATTGTAGTGGAGATGGGGGCTAGCGAAGAGAACAGGAGCAACTGCAGGAGCTGCTGGTTAAGTGTTCTTTATCCTGACTTGCCATTAAATCTCTTTATATGGGATGAGAATTTATATCCAGGTCAGTGTGCCAAACTATGTCAGTGTCTTTAAATAGGTGTCAGTTTTTCCACATTTGGGCAGAGACTCTCTGCTGGCATGTACAACTGCTAAATCTAGGAAAGTGTCAGACATCTCTCCCAGCACTTTAAAAAAGAACTGTCTTCATCATCTTAGAAAGACATATTTTGGCAGTGAGAGTGTTGGTCATGTCCTTGCAAGAATTTTCTTCCTTAAACTTCAATTTTTTGGAAAGAGAAAATAAGAACACAAATGTAATTTTTTTTCCCCATGAAAATACACAGCAGACTTATCTTTATGTGAATTTGCCTGATTTCCAAGATCATTGTGAAAGAAAAATGGCAGGGTTATAATTTACATCTGTTTTGTTATGAACATAATGGAAATTAAAACATATGCTAGCTTAGATGATGTAAAAGAGCACACACAGCAGACACTGACACTGGTGTTTCATAAACAATGTTCCCCTTTCCTAAACCAAAGCTCCAATCTGATTTATGAAGTGCTGTGTTGCTGCCTAGTGGTGAAATGCAAAAGCTCCTGCTCTTCAGCAATCATGAAAGGCTATTTGACCCTCTAGCTGGCAATATTGCCCATTTCATAGTTTACATCTTTGCACCACACACAGATTCCATTCCACAAAGCCAGTGTCCAATCTTGCCACAGATGCATAATACTGGAAAGCTGCAATGTGCAATATAGACTGCAATTCTTACACAGGTTAACTTTGTCCTGTTGTCTTTAGGAGGGTGGATGTCCTAGA
>NW_010190449.1:0-9108 GCF_000695765.1 Mesitornis unicolor | reverse complement strand
CTTTCCCTCTCGTATACACACCTGCCCTTTCTGAGCATGGCTGGAAGCAGCTGTGCATCATTCTGAGTGCAAGAACTGCACAAAAGCCGCTTCAGTGCTGACTTTGTCACAGTAAAGTAGTTAGGATAGACTTCTGTATTTCTAAAGAAATAGTAAAGTTGCTTAAATGTATGGGGTTTTTCTAATAAGGTTTTGTTCTACCACCTTGTGCTGAATCCCTTTTGAGATGACCACCTCAGATGAACTCCTGCTTATCCCAACCCTCATCCATTCTGGGGCTCCAACCACCCTTCAGTAGTTCAATTTCTGCTACATTGGTCTCTCTAATTTCCCCCAGGACTCTGTTCCCTTCCATTCAGCCTATTTCTGTATTCTTCCTGTCACAGATACCAGCACAGCACCTCACACTCACCCTCTTGCAGACATTTCTCCTTCTCTCCTTCTCTCCTGCTGTTGCTGCTATTTGTCCAAGTACCTCAGCCAGGATTACAGCTGAATGTATGGCCTTGGGAATGTTCTTTAACTCAGTGAAGCCCAGTCATGGAGACTTTATCTTGAAAATAACCCTGTCACCTTCCAGACATGAATCATTCCTCCCACAACCAGGTGTTTCAGAGAAAGAAGACACTGCTCATGTATCTCATGTTTATTAAGAACTTGGTATAATTTTCTACAGATAACCTGATCAAATCAGATCTAGTAATCTGATTCAACATCCAGCAAAGGCGTCTCCTTATTGTGATCTATCAGGTGTCAGCATTGGGCACAAAGAAACATGAATTGCATTACACTGCAATGAGAGAGACTGGTTTTAAGTTGTGCTGTTGTGATTGTAAATGAAGGCTTAGTACTAGAAGAAGCACAGGTCAGACACCTGGAGGTTTTTAGTATGTTTGCTTTCAGAAGATCTGTGTAGCTGTTTCACTAAGCTGCACCCTGCTTTAGGGTTCTGTTTCAATATTCTGCTAGCTCCTGATCCACACATTTTTAAAGAGAATAAATATTACTAAAATAGTGCAGGACCAAAGCTCACATCCACTGAAATCGATTAAGACATTCCTAGTGACCTCAGAATCAGTAACAGGTCTCTTAGGAAAATCTGACTTTTTTAAAAGGGCAATGTTTAAAGAAAGCACTGTAAATTCAAGGTTCAGACAAACATCTTAATCAGTTCTGATTCCCTCTTGAGCTTAACAATCAACAAAGTGTTTTTCTGTGCTGCCAGAACACATTTGAGGTAATACTAGCAAGATGGATGCCGTAATGTACTATCGATGTGTCATGGTTTAAGCCCAAGGCACAACTGAGCACCATGTGACCACTTGCTTGCTTGTCCCCTGCTGGTGGGATGAGGAGGAGAAAATAACAAAAAGCTCATGAGTCAAGACAAGGATGGGGAGGGATCACTCATCAGTTATGGTCACAGGCCCAAAAAACACATTCAACTTGGGGAAAACAAAACAATTTAATTAGTGCCCAGTAAAATCAGAGTAGAATAATTTGATATGAAAACAGATCTTAAAGTCAACACCTTCCCTCATCCCTCCCTTCTTCCTGGGCTCATCTTTGCTTCCTATTTCTCTATCTCCTCCCTACCAGCAGTGTAAGGGAATGGGGAGTGGTGGTTGTAGTCAGTTCACCATATGCTGTTTTTTTTCTTCAGGGGTAGAGAGGACTTCTCACACTCTTCAATGTACTCCAAACATGGTGTCCTTTCCGTGAGAGACAGTTCTTCACAAACTTCTCTGATGTGAATCCTTCCATAGGGTGCAGTTCTTCCCACAGACTGAAATCTTAATAAATGTAAATAATAACCTGATACTTATAATTGTGTACCAGCTGGTGAAAGCATTTAAGACTCGGTACAAAGCTGAGTTATGAAACAAGATAAAGAAGCTTGTGCCTTCTGCACGTTGCTGTGCCTTCATCTGTCATGTAAGAACAGTCATTTTCATGGATGTAAATAATAACCTAACAGAAAAATTCTGTGAATGCTTATCATGGTTTGATTCGTAAAGGGCTGAGTGAGCTTGCTGTGCACTGCTGATGACACCTTGTTTTCTGCTGTTTGCCAAGATCAGAACAGGGCATGCACAAAGGAGCCAAGCGTGCATAGTAACTAGATGGTAGATGTTTTTAACATAAACAAATAGATATTAAATATCTCTGCACAGAACTCGATTATTACACATGGTATAGATTGCCAACAGCAGCCTGTGCTTCACAGCAATTCTTCAGATACCGAAGGAAGAAAACAAGTGCTTGCTAATTCAAAATAAGATTGCTCTAAGTAGAAATCTTCCACATCTCTGGACACACACTAATGCTACAGTGCAACAAGCACTCATGTGCTGACAAGCAATTTACTTTGTCTGGGATAAAACTCTGTGCTACATTTGCTGTCTGATCTGGCTACTAGTCTTAATACCAGTACTAGTCTTGTTACAAGTAACTACTTCTAGTAATGCACAGAGATGGCCCCTGATGAACAGCTGCCAACTCTCCAGTAGCAAGTGTCATCTAAATGTGAACAAGCAATGGAGCAGAGGAAGTTTTGTTTCTTTTCCTATCTAACCCTGAAGGGCTGGAGAAAGGCTGATTGATTCAGTCAGAGTTCCTGCACTTCACCAGCTTACAGCATGAAGTCAGTTAAGAAGATTAAAAATTAGAGAGGAAGTAATTAAATCGTAACTCTTGATGTCACAACCAAGCTGAAAATGTTTGTGGATGCTTCTTGCTAAAACCACTGATCAGCCTTCCTGAAGTACTGAGACCGGGTAAAGAATAGTCCCAAATGCTGGAGGTTGGCATGAGTCAAAAAGGATCAATCACATTTCTGAAAGATTCAATTTTTAGACTTCCACTGTCCTTAATATTACAAAACAGAATAGAAAAATGACTGTATTATCCATCAGTGTGATCTGACAGGGTACATAGAAGTAATGAACCATTTATCCTGAGTCTTTATACTACTACATCATTATGATAGACAAGAAGCATCTTTTTACCAAAGATATGTCCTTTGGAAGGAACTTCTGGAAGTCATCTGATCCGGCACCCTTTTCAAAGCAGGACTGCCACGAGCACTAAGACTATGGATATGCCCAGCCAAGTCCTGACAACCTCCAGGTAAAAGTTTCCACAGCCTCTTTAAGCAAGCTGTGCCAGCACTGCTTCACCCTCTAACAACCAAGTTTATCCTCAAGTCCAAACTGAACTTCCCACACTGTAGCTTGTATCTCTTGATCCTTACTATGTCATCTGGCACCGCTGGGAAGAGTTTGCTTCATCAGCTTCAGGTAGTTAAAGGCAGCTATCTGATCAGTCCAAGCTTATGCTCAAGTTAGAAAAATATATAAAATATATTTTATGTTAACCAGGAATGAAAAGTGCATGAAAGAAATTTTAGACATGGTAGTTTGTATCTGTCTGAGGAATTCTTTGAGTATAGGTGGCATATGACTATTTCTAGTGAAAGGATGCACAGAGGACTCCTTCCACTTTCAGAATTATATTTGTATCTCTGTTTAAGCAGATGCTGACAAATATAAATTATGGCACGTATAAAAAGAAAACTCCTACTTTGTATTTAAAGAAATTGCTTGTGCAGTCACGTACAACTCTGCTGCACCCTTGTGACAATGCTAAAGAACTTTCACTCTCTGGTTGCTTGAATACTGGTGGGAATTCTATAGAGCAGGTCCCTTCAAAATTCTCCTTTCAGAAGACAGTGAAACTGTTACTATGGCATTATAAATAAATATGGTTACACTCACAGAATGAAAGAATAATTGAGGTTGCAGGTGACATGTAGTCAAATCCTCCTGCTCAAAGCAGGATCAACTGGAGCCAGCTACTCAGGGATCCAGGGCTGTAATGCTACTGTTTGCCTTGTTCCATTTTCTCAGGATTCTGAGAAGATCATATTATGAACATCATCTCACGATCACTACAGCAAAGGCCACCCCCAACTTTCACATCACTTATTTCTTTCTTTATTGTAAGTGCGAGGCCCAGAATTCTCTCGTTAGCTCCATGATCACCTCTATCAGGAAGTTATCATCAATGCACTCCAGAAGTCTCCTGGACTGCTTGTGCCCTGCTGTGTTGTCCATGCAGACTTCTAAATCAATGGTAAATATTTTGCAATGTTTTGAGGACAAATTGTTGTTGGGGCGGGAAGGGAGGGATGGGTGTGTGCAAGTCTGGTTAAAGGTCTTTTTGCAGATAAGTATCCCTGCAAGTCTGGAAATCTTTTTCTCTGAAGGGCATCTTTACTAATTTTCATTTGCTTTTTGCACTAATGCACATGAAAATCAGTGTCCTGTTTCTCATGACACTGCAGCCCCTGACATTTTTCTCTGTACTTGCTATACTCCTTCCATGCCTGGTTCACACTCTGCTTATGAGGCATTTTGAGCCATTTAGTTACCTATGAAAGGTATCCCTTCAAAGATCATACCTTTTTCTTATGCTAAGCCTTTGGGGATGAAACAAGTCCGTAAGTTCTTCCTTTTTCTTTACAGTCACACATATGACTACACATGCACTTACACAGCTGCTCATTATTATAAAATTAGGTGGATCACTGTAACTGTTTGACCTTAAATATAACCTGGGCCATAAGGTTGCCCTAAATCATACAGATGACAATTGATGGTTTTCAATCTATTGAGCCTCTGGTTAACAGCTCTGTTAGTTTTGCCACAGCACTGTATTTGAATCGCTAAATGTTTCCCACTTTTGCTTCTCATTTGTTTCTGAGGAAAGGAGAACAATAATTATTTAACGTCTATGCTATATTTGATATTCTATGCTTCTCTGGCTCAAAGAAATGGATGTATTTTAAAAACAAATTTTTGTCATTAAAGGACAACAGTCCATTGATGACAAGTACACATTAAAAGGCCTTAGTTTTATATGCAAAAAGTAATCGGCACAAAAATGTGTATAGAAGATCTTCTAGACAAGCAGCTAATAAAACAATAAGAGAATAGCCCAGTATGAGAGTTTTAAAAAAAAATAAAAAATTGTTTGTATGGAAGACTTTTTTTTGTGGATTAACTTGAAAATATTGTAATAAAATAAAGTTTCTCAAATAAGACAAGATGGGGAAAAAGGAAGACTATTTTCTGCACTATAGATGCACATTTAACCAACTTTATTTAGGTATGTGAACTACATACATTATTTTCCAGTAGAGGGCAGAATGACAATAACGTAAAAGCTGGAGCTGGCAGAAAGTGTTGAAAAGCGGTTTGCACAAAAGAATGTTGGGCCTAATTTTGCACATCAGTAAGTATCGCAGCTCCAACTGACTGCAGCCCTACTTTTGGATGTGCAATGCCACTAAAAAAGCTCTGAGGTTTCCGTAGGCATCTGGAAGAAAATGCTCCAGCCATTAATACTGACACATTCTATCCATGTTTTCCAGCAGTGTATCAACGGCAGCTAGAAATGTGTACAAGCTGGGTAAGCAGAGCAAACACTGTTTCTCCTGAGAGCAGCAACGATGCCAGCATCTTCTATTTCATGTAGCACATCTGTGACTGCGTTAAAACATTTCCCTTATTTTTCCCTTTGCAATACTTAACTTTTATTTTGTAGATGTGGAAATCCTTCTCTGCTTTATGTTGTTGCTATAAATATTTATTTTGAACTGAACATAAATAGACTTTCACAGCAGGTAAGAAGAAGTTTTCTTGCTGCAGCTCACAACTACATCCAGTATAAGGTAATGTTCTATTACAGTTACAGCGTTTCTTTGAATGCAGTGTAGAGACAGCATAGACTGTGCACTGCGCCATTGAGACAGAGATGGTTTATTTACTCTGCTGGAAAGGGAGCTTACAACCTAGGTTTATGATTATTTGGATTGGAAGAGGACAGAGAAGCGAGGTCAGCTTGGCTCAAGTTTACAGACAGAGAAGTGCCTGATGTTGGCTGCTTTGAGTCTAGTCTGGTTTTGAAAGCCTTCATAGAGTATTGCTTTTATCACATTGCCTTAAAAGAACATGAAAAGGAGCCACCGGCAAGGCTCGTGCAGCAGAGAACAGCAATGACATGAGGTGTTCTTTCACAGCATGCAGAGACAACCGCCATGGAGAGAATCGGCTCCTATAAGCATTGGGACAGGATCATGGACAGCAGCTCTGATAAAGAGTGTCTGGAAAGCAAAAAGCAGAAAACACTATGTGAACTTAAATTATAAATTAAAAAGAAAGGGAAAGTAATAATTTCAAAAGCCAGCACCCACCTCACTTCCAACCTCAGAACTCTGGAGCCATCCAAGTCCTCCCTTGATGAGTTTAAAAAAAGCTCTTATGATTTTAGCTATGGGATATTTGACTTATGTTTTGGAAATAACATCTGCTTTAGCATGTTATTCTGATACTTTTATGTACCTGTTAAGGTTCATTAACCTGAAGCTGAATCTGGCAAAATGTGGCAGCTGATATACCTGAATAATTGTCACCTCAATAATTATCACCTTACGGTGATAATCATTTTTCTTTTCTCAAAGAACTTGATGTCAATATTTCTTTTCTTTTTTCAGATTTGGGCCTTTAGAACTCTATGTTTTAAGATGGGGCTAAGATGGGTAATTCTTTCTAAGTCAGGGAGGACAGCCTTGCCTTTCAACTCTGCTTCTGATACGTTTTCTAGTGGTAGAACCAAGGATAAAAGTACACTGGCAAACAGTGTCCTTCTCAGTAACCCTGTAGCATTTGACTCTGTTGTAGCAGGTTCCCTAAAGCCTATACAGTAATATACTTTATACCACCTTAGAAGTTAAGTTGTGTGGAAGTGGAGTTTACTAGCTAGAAACAGGGCCTGTGGGTATTCCATGTTTTATATGAGCTCTGCTAGACAACAGGAAATACAAATACTCTACTCCACGTGTCAGAAGATCTCAGGTTTATAATTACTATTTGTAAGAAAGGTCCAGATTCTAGCAGTATTTCTAAAATAGCTCTTAATATAAACCTTTAAGTTCCTGATAGCATTAAAAAAAAGGCATGCAAATTCAGTCTTGGTAATGGAATTGCATACACGTATAACAAGGCATACATCACTTCACCTGCACTTGCTAAAACTGGATAAACAAGTACATGGATTGAGTAATAAAGACACTGTCAGTCTGATGCAAAGCCTGCTAGGTTCATAAGGAGCCTTTCCACTAATTTAGGTGGACTGACGTTGGTCTGATGAGGCCTGATCATCCAACAGTCTTGGATTAGACCCAGCATTGGGACTACCCTGCTCCACATAGGAAGGCAGAAGGAGAAAGCAGCTGGTATGAGGTCATGCACATGAGCAGTCCAGAGGGCAGTCGTCTGGGTTCCCAAAACCGTAGATTCAACCAGGCTCTGTGCCTAAACTGACCAGGCCTTTTTTCTGCATGTGTTATTTCAGTGATTCAGGGATCTTTGCTACTGCTCTCAATTATATAGTGCAGGCACAGCCTGACCTTCGGATATGTCCTTCATCTGCATCCATGTATTTGAACCCAGGTCCATTTATTTAAGGGTGAGAGACAAATCTGTGTCTAGATTATAAGTGAGGGATGTGCCTTCAGAGGTTCTTACATTGGAGCAAATTGCCTTTTGATGTCACTGGTTACTCTCTCCACTCTTTCTTTAAAGACAACTAATGCATCTAAGAGAAGAGTCCTAACCTAAAAGTTGCAGATGGGTATAATAAGCTAAATTATATGGGTCTTCTTCTGCCTCCATTCCCATTTATGAGATATAGATAATGGTTTTGTGGTTTAACAATTAAAGCAAGTGTAGTAGACCTCCAAACAGGTAGTGTTTTTTTTCTTTCTTCTGTACTTCACCCCTTGTGAGTAGTAGAAAAGTATTTTGGATCCCACAGGTTTGCAATTCCACCTGACCTAGTCTGTGTGGGATGAAGGTGAGGAATGTTTCTCTTGCACTACACGTACGTGAGAATGATGTGGAGGAAAGTAGTGCCATTTGGGGTCAGATGAGAACCAAAGCTTAAGTCACAATATCTGCCACTTCACAGCTGCAGTTTCAAAATGGTCCCACAAATGCCATTTCTATACAGGTAACCCTATTTTTAGGAACTCCAACTACTGCCCTTCTAATGTCAACATCATTTCTTTCTGGTCTCCTTGTCTATCAAATGAGTAAACTCTTCTTCCTTCTACCTGTTTATAAAGAGCTTTGACCTTTTTTCCAGTTCATTTTTAGTGTCATAATCTTTCACTATTGATTACTGTGCTAAAGACACAATATGGAAACCAAGTAACTTCCCATGCCAAAATGGTGGTTTTTATGGTTACACTCCTTTTAGTAGTGAAGCAGTGAGGTGATTACATGCAAAAAAATATAACTAAAGGAAGGAAAAAACCTCTGCTATTGTCATCTGCAGTGATCTGCCCTAGGTCTAGGAAACATGGACATAAACTATGTCCATTCATGGGATGAATTCTGGATGCTCCCCAATATCCAGTGGCTCAGTAGCAATACATATTTGAAACAAAATTATACTCATGCAAGGTAATGCTCTGCTGGCTTAAAAGTACTTAAAATAGCATAGTGCTTACCTATTTATAAGAATAAGGGGATTTTTATTATAACATAACTGCAGCAGGGGGACATTAATTTATCAGAGATAACTGAAAGGGAATGAAACCTGTGGCTGTAAGTCCAAATTCTGCTTTTAACTGCAACTCTAGGTCCTGATAAATCCTTTAAGAGTTGGGGATGAGCTGTAAGTACAGAATTTGACTAGAAGCATCTTGATTTGCTTTTCTGCAGTGGATAGGTGCAAGTTTCTCCCCCAGTCTCACTGAAGTTCAGATATTTGCTGAGCCTTCTGACTTGTTTTACTCAAATGAATATCTTGATTCTTCTTTACTGTCTTTTGCTGCCACCTTTTGCACATATGTTTCATTTGTCTCAGAGCCTGTGCTGAAACAGCAAGTGGTTTGGGCCTTGTATGTTACTGTCTGGTGTGTGATTAGGAAACTGCAGCTAAAACTGCAGCTCCACGTGCTGTGTAGGGAGAATTAACTGGCTTTTTTGCATTTGCCTTTGAGAATGGAAAGTGGGAATCACAGAATCACAGAATCGCTCG
>NW_010190448.1:0-245 GCF_000695765.1 Mesitornis unicolor | reverse complement strand
CTAGCAGAACTGCCACTTTGGACTTCTGACAAGCAGACTTTGAACTCTTTAGGGACTTGGTTGGCAGTCACTTGGGAGGTGGCCCTGAAAGGCAAAGGAGTCCAGGCAGGCTGAGCACCCTTCAAGAAGGAACTCTTAAAGGTGCAAGAGCAGACTGTCCCTGTGTGTTGGAAAACGAGCCGGTGGGGAAGAAGGCCATCCTGGCTGAACAGAGAGCTCTGGCTGGAGCTCAGAAACCAAGAGGA
>NW_010190447.1:0-16219 GCF_000695765.1 Mesitornis unicolor | reverse complement strand
ACTTCCTCACCCTGATCTGGTGGCCTGTATTCACAAATATATTCACAAAATCATTAAGGTTGGAAGAGACCTCTAAGATCATCAAGTCCAACCATCAACCTAACACCACCATGACCACTAAACCATGTCCTGAAATGCCATATCCACATGCTTCTTGAACACCTCCAGAGATGATGACTCCACCACCTGGGCAGCCTGTTCTAGTGTTTGACCACTCACTTTTTCAGTAAAGAAATTTTTCCTCATATCCAATCTAAACCTCCCTTGGTGCAACTTGATGCCATTTCCTCTTGTCTTGTCACTAGTTACATGGAAGAAGAGACCAACATCCACCTCTCTGCAACCTCCTTTCAGGCAGTTGTAGAGAGCAATAAGGTTTCCCCTCAGTCTCTTCTCCAAACTAAACAATCTCAACTCCCTCAGCTGCTCCTCATAAGGCTTGTTCTCCAGACCCTATTCAAGTCTACAATATCTCATTTTGCCTATGTTGCTTTAACATTATTAATTCAACTAATCTTAACTGCTTGAACCTGAGTTTGTGACAAAACCCCTGGAAATTCTTAAGTGAAGACTATACTCCATTCTGGGATCATTTGGACAAAACGGTAAGAGTTCCAGGAACCGTTTTAGCTGATGTAGGGATTGTTATAGATATAGTAGGAGGGGAATGGCACCTGTCTACAGTGAGCACAGGAAATTATACTCCCCAGTTCACAAGAGGCATGGACATACTGGAGTGATTTCAGCGAAGAGCTACAAAGAGGACTGAAGGACTGGAGCACGTCTCCTATAAGGAGAGGTTGAGGGCGCTGACTACCCGGTCCCTGACCTCACCAGGGAGAAGGCCCAGGGGGATCCTGTCAATACTGATAAATATCTGATAGAGGGCAATAAACAAAATTCAGAAAATGACGTCCATTCTCAGTGGTGCCCATTGACAGGGCAGATCAAAGCAATTCCATGATATTACAATTTTTAAAAACCTGCAAGCTAGCAACCAGATTTAAATGCACAATTTAGTATCATGTTCCTTGCAGTATGAATACTTACTATGAATATTAGCAAATATATACAGTTGACATAAAGCTAATAAAAAGTGTTCTTGCAATTTATAGTAAAATCCGCAGTACTCTAGTATGGGAAATATTAATTCAAAGTATACCTTCCAACTATAACATAATACAATTATTGATATTAAATAACAAAAATCATGTTCAGATCAACTAAATATATGGAACAGAAGCAGCCAAAATCAATGTAACTCTGTTTCAGTAAGCTTCAGTCAAACCAATTTTTTTCCTATGTCTTGAGGCTTATTTTTAACTCTTCCTTGTTTGAAAAAAAAAAATCTGAAACAAGTAAAGATGAATATGCCAAGTACCCACATCTGTCAAAATTATGTCAGCCTCATCCACAAAGTAAAGGATTTTTCCATACTGCAGTGCTGTCAATGTGGCAGCATGAAGAGATTTAGCTGTACTTCCGCACAGGGAAAATTATCAGTAATGGTATTTGTTGTATTCCCCCTTCATCATCATGCACAACAGAAACTCTTAGAGACAGTTTTATTTCTACACCTACCACTAATCAGAACAGCAAAAACTCCTCAAAACCAAAAAGTCTTGTCAACCAAGATAAGTATAAAGACAACCACTTGTTTATTTCTTTCATAGTCCAAAACTTTCTAAAGTAAATTCATATCTAGAAATAAGCATAGCAATATCTAGAAAACAGTGTAGCATTAAATATATATTTTTAAAGGTAGAATGTAGGAGAAAGAACAGGAAAAGGACAGGAACGATAAGGATAGGTAAATTAAAAATATATGTCAATAAAGTTTTCCTGATTCATATTTCTTCTGTCTGCTGCTTGCTCACCAGAATTCCTTACTTATAAATGAATAGGAAGGTATATGACCATACTTTGCAAAGTACAAGAAACTTCAAATGAAACAGCATAGATAGAAAGCAAGGTTCTGCTAGTAATAGCTATGTAGAACAGTCTGTATAAACCCACAAAAAATCTTAAGAGTATAAGTCCTCAAATATTTTCCTTATCTGTGAAGTGATAACACACACAAAAAAGAAAATGTATTTTATGAAAAAGTTTATATAGCTTCTATCAAAAAAAAGTGAAATTACTTACATTCTGACATGGATTTTCTGACGTGGTTTATACAGTAGTTACTCTATCACCCAATGCCTCCTTCCCAGTTGGGGAGGAGGAGGTCAGGAAAAGGAGAGGAAGAGGGCCATCTCCAGCAAACTTCCCAATTTATAGTGAATATGACATTTATGATATGGAATAATTATTAGTTAGTCAGCCTGGGTCATCTACCCTGGCTTTCATTTCTTCTAACTTCAGCATCTGGTTAAGTCAAGGCTGCTGATAATCTTGATTGGTACGGCAACTTGCATACCATAACTGGCCACAAAGTGTCTTATCAGCTTTGTTCCCATGAAACAGAGCATTGCAGTCCTTATAAAATCACAACTTTCCTCAACAGAAAACTTACTTTAAAATTCTGTCCCAGTAAACCAGGACATCTTCTTTTAAGAGAAAACAGTACACAATAAGAAGCCTGATTAAATGACAAAAAGACATTAATTTCTATGTTGTGAAAAGTAAAGGTACCTACTGAAAGGAATAAAAAAAGATTGCTCCAACAAGAACCTGTTTAGAAAGGATGGAGCATATGGATTATCTATGAATTTAAAACTGCAGCATATTATACTAAGAGATGTCAAGAAAAAAGAACTAATAGTAATAGTATTGGCTAGAAAAATTTGTTTTGTAGGGAAAGTGATGACAAAAAAATTCTATGATTATGAGATTTTGAATTTGGTAAAGGAAATGAATAATGGAGAGCTCACCTACCTGCAGGAAGGAGTAAGGAGTCAAATACATCCAGACTACAAATCAAGAATAACCTCAGTGTAGAAGAATTTCTTTGGTACATCCTGAAAGAATAACATCAACCATCATCTTAACTGCATTTTGTTAATTCATCTTACAATCTTGTAAAGTCTTGGTAGATTTTATACTTTGTTTTCCACGAAGAAGTCAAGAAGGTATCAGATGAGATATATACTGAAAGTAGAGATGGCCAAGAACTGAGGCTGAGCTGCCTTAGTTGAAAAAAACAAAACCAAACAAAACCAAACAAACAAAACAAAGAAAACACAAAAAACCAAACAAACCCAAACAAAAACACAAACAAATAAAAAAGATAAGGAAATGAGTGGACAAGACCTCATAATGGCCTTGACTGGCATGCCTTTTCGCAACATGGTAAGTGGATTTTTACCACTTTTCTTCCATAAGAATTCTTTGAAGGACAGAAAAACAGGAATAGAGGATTTTCACTTACAACAATAATTAAATTAAACCTAATCAAACCATTTTATTATTTTCTGCTGAAGGCCAATATATTTAGCATCTTCTCCCATGCATAATAAATTACATTAGCTCTAGGCATTTTCAGAATGTTGATTTGTTAAAGATGTTCATATATATTCAGTGACATTCTTTGCAATGTCCAGGTAAATATAGCCAGTTGAGTCTTTTTGGTTTTGAAAGAAAATAAAGTATTAAGTACATTTGGTTTATTTAAAAGGTAAAATTATACATCTATCCAGTGAGATGTCTTTTTCACATGAAACTTTGTTAAGGTCATTCCTACTGTAGCAAACACATTGTCTTTTGCCACAATTGTAACACCAGAGGCTCAACACCAGACTTCATGTGTTTATCTGATTTCTTTACAAATCAGAAACTCCTCACAAAATAAAAGAAAAGAAGAAAAAGAAAGTAGTTTTGACAGTAAGGTTCCACATTAAAGTAAAGTAAAAAATACTGATCAATAACTATGGTTTTAGAATTTAACCATATTGCTTGCCTTTAAATTATGTATTAATCTACTGGAATATTATATTCAATTGCAGAGATTGCAGTATTTAAATACCTTGCATAAAACATCCGCACTAGTCATAAAAAGAAATATATTTGACATAACTTCATTATATGTAGGGAATATCTGTATATAAACAAAGTAGGTTGAGTACAAATGTTTCTGCTGACTACATACAAAATCAAGTCTAAACTACACACACTACAGTGTTCCACCATGAAGAAAACTTTATATTTGCATAAAGACACTTATACATCAGTCAATAATTATCAAATAATCTAAAGCAGTTTTGAATCTCAAGTTTAACCAAGCATATTAAAATTTTCTTCTAATTTTACAATAAAGCACACAAACAACTGAAACTCCTCCTCAGCTTCTTCTAATTCCCTCTGTTGTGTCCAAGTTTTGACAACCTCATCTACTGTTTCTGAGGTTAACCAAGACTAATGAACTAAGGGCACTTCCGTCTGAGAAATGCTTACCTTCAGTTTACCATGCAATTTAGGCCTGCTACATGCTGAAGTAATTTAGATTCCAAAATTAATTAAGAGCCATTGAAAATCTTATTTCTGGACTTCCTTCATGAGTTTTAATGTTTTCTAGAGTATTAGTCATGTCTGTAGAGTGGTATAAAATAAGGGAATTAAAAATGAGATTCTATAAATTTACCAGAGTAAACAATTAACTTACAGTGAAACTAAAACTGAGGTACAATTAACCTGAAGAGGCAGGTCTATTTCTGTACTGTTACATAAAAACTTTTGAAAAAAAGCATTGTATTTGATGGTTTAAGATATTTACACCTACATGCTGGATTGTAACTCAGCCTAAATTGAGTATATAACTATTTTTGCATTTACAATCTATAGATCTGGTATGGCATTTCTTGACAACTTCTTAAACCAACCTGCAATCCCAGCACTCTAGAAATACAGGTCTTAATGGGAGTGTAAAAACATTAGCTAAATCAGTATGTAACAACATGATCATAATAGAGATTTCTCATCAACTTCTCGTTTATGTTATATTAACATCTGAAAAAGCTATTTAAACATTAAAATTAATACATCATAAAACAATATAAATACTTCATACAAAATAGTTTTATTTGAATCACAACTGCTCACAATAGCTATGAATATCCCCATTCAAATTGCTACCATGAATGCTGTATAAAATGAGAATAAACTAGAAGTAAAATTAGAATACTCCTTTATAAATTACTATATGTCAAGCTAACAAATGGTAGACTTGTCATATTGAACAACTAAATGTCTAAATGATCATTCAGCACTCATAGTGTAGAGAAAAAACACTAGCTTTGTTGGCTATAAAGCAGTTGCTCGATTTTTCATACTGTCATTCTGCTCTATTAGCAAAGCCTAACACAATTAGGTATGAATATGCAGTAATAACATGCAAATTGTTCCCTTTCAATTGCCCCAAGGCAGCAGTCTCAGCCTTTCAAAGCTTGATTTCTTCTACATCATTACAGGCTTGGCATAATTCATCAGAATAAAAAAATACCTCAGCCTTATTGCATGTGGCCAGCTAGTAAAATCATCAGTAGTTGTTAACCATTCTCCCTCAATAGGTTTGTTAGCAACGCTGTCCCTAGCTCCCTGCCACTCCTGCACTTGTACATGTTTCCCTTGGGTAATGTTAGACACTACATTTGAGCCTGCCAGAACAATTAACCCTACTGTTAATTAGAAGGAAATGTCAGGCGCACAGATGGTACAAGCTGGCACCCTGCCATCCCGCCAACTGCTGCTGAAAGCAGCTACCCCACTGCTGACAGCTGTTCAGCTATGTCCCAAACCAGCAGATGTCAAAACTTTCCAGCTGAGGAAAGCTAAAAAAAAAAGCAATGACGGGGGTTTCTAGTCCCAGCAGTAATGATGACTGTTTTAGTGTTATTGTATCTATTACCTGTTGTCATACTCTACCCATCAAGTGGAGTCATCAAGCAGCAAGATGCAAATTAAAAATGATATCAAAAGTCAAATGTAAAACTGCTTTCCAAGCTAGTTATGTACAACTGCAAAAAAAAAATGGAAAAAAGAGAAAAGCGTATCTATATATATTCCTTAGACTATATATTTTTTCAATTCAGAGTTTATTTTAAAGTTATATGATAATGTAATAGACAGTGTTAGTCTGGATATTTGTATGAAAGCCTTTCTTGAAAATAGTAAAATGTGAACCCGGTTCTTCAAATCTTCATAGCATAAGCAATTTTCACACTTTATTTTTCCTAAATATGTCAATTTGATTGATTTTTGTTTTACCATTACAAGATATGAAGCAACAAAGATAAAGTCCCAGAAGTCAGAATGTATCTGAATTCTCTTGGTGTCTAGGCATCCAATACTTTGAATGACGTATTACGCTTAGATATGTGAGTGAAAGATTTTCTGCTGTGAATCAGGATTCTAAAACTGGTAACTATGCTATGGTTACTTAAATCTCTCTTTGATCTTAGAAAATATGCTTTAAAATCATTCAGTCCAATCCCCTGCCATCGGCAGGACACTTCCCACTGGACTAGGTTGCCCAAAGTCCTGTCCAACTTGGACTTGAACATTTCCAGGGAGTGTTCTACATAACTGCATAAAGATGGAATCAGTACTTTCTTCAGGATTCCTTTAAAAGATTTTATCATGCAACTTTTTGCAATCAAAATACAAATCCAATACTATTTCATAAATACTACAAATGGAATATATTTTGTTCTTATATACTTTTTTATTCAAACTAACTGTTCAGCAGTAACATGAGAATATGTTCTTACATAAAAAAATACAATCGGGGGCTGAATACAAAAGAAAATATTGCATACTATTACAAACACAATTAGAATATATTTGGCTTACAATTTATTAGTAAGTTTATAGTAATATCTGTAAGAAAGGGATTGCAAATTAGAAAGCTTGCACAAACAACTTTGGTTTCCCCAGAAGTTTTTTGGGAAAAAAGTTCCTGCAAAGAAGATAGGTAAGGATAAAATTAATTAAAAATACATTAAAATTTATAAACAATAAAAATCAGTTAAATCTAATGAGATATGTCCATTTATTTAATTTTTTTTCTCTGAATACATATTTCATATTTCATTCACTCTCAAATATATTGTTTCTGACTCTATTTCATCTATCCATAAAACAGTTGTGAAATTTATATTTAGTATATGCCTTTAGTGTTAAATAAATATCTTCAATTTAGATTTGTTTGGATTCATATATAGTCTCGGTTTATGTGGTGTTAGTAAGAAAGTAATTGCTTGCATATTTTAATATTAGTTTGGTTCTAGTTTAGATTAGGGGTTTTTTTTCTAC
Organism: Mesitornis unicolor; assembly: GCF_000695765.1. NCBI lineage: Eukaryota > Metazoa > Chordata > Aves > Mesitornithiformes > Mesitornithidae > Mesitornis > Mesitornis unicolor. Next base: position 8,971 of record NW_010190447.1, on the reverse strand, counting down.
ACATAGGTAAATATATTAACTTTAGGAGGGAGTTATCTTCAAAAGTAAATGTTATTAATACATCATCACAGAATCACAGAATATTAGGAGTTGGAAGGGACCTCGAAAGATCATCCAGTCCAACCCCCTGGCCAGAGCAGGATCACCTAGACTAGGTTACACAGGAAAGCGTCCAGGCGAGTTTTGAATGTCTCCAGAGGAGACTCCACAACCTCTCTGGGCAGCCTGGTCCAGTGCTCTGTCACCCTTACAGTAAAAAAGGTTTTCCTCATGTTCAGATTGAACCTCCTATGCTCCAGCTTGCTCCCATTGCCCCTTGTCCTGCCATTTGACATCAGAGAGAAGAGCCTGGCTCCTACCTCCTGACACTCGCCCTTTACAAATTTATAAACATTAATGAGGTCACCCCTCAGTCTCCTCTTCTCCAAGCTAAAGAGACTCAGCTCGCTCAGCCGCTCCTCAAAAGGGAGATGCTCCACTCCCTCAATCATCTTTGTGGCTCTGCGCTGGACTTTTTCAAGCAATTCCCTGTCCCTCTTGAACTGAGGGGCCCAGAACAGACTCAGACTGCTATTGGTTCATTGCACTTCTGGAGTCAGAAATTTTCCATAAACTTTTTGTGCTCGAGAAAGAAATTATTTTTACTAGAAATATTCAGTGGAAAAACATACTATTTAGCTGAAAAAAACAAATTATCGGATTTAGTTTTGCTAACTCCAGCAAAACCACAGTTTGCTAAAAACTACTCACCCCTTTCTTGGCTGGTGAAAACATATACATGATAAAACTTCAGATGTTCTGAGGCACTTCATGTTGCGGTAGGCAGTCTTTGATATGAATACTTATACCAGAATATTGCTAGACATGGGAGTTCCAGATTTATAAACAATAACTGTCAGGGATAAACTAGCCCAAAGTAATTCACAAGTCATAACAGACACAGTTGTCTTCAATGACCACAGTAAGATTTAAATCTGAGGACAGGTATCATCTTAAAGCACCTCAGTCCTGCCAAGGGATGTAACTGGATATAAGACTCCTGATTCAGTTCCCTTTTTCAGGTCACGAAGCCTTAGTAAATTATTGCCTGTGCTTGACACAGTGAGGAGAGATACTTGCTGGAAGCCTCAAGTATGATTTTGAGGGGTATACTGTATCTTTTGAGAATGTAAGAAGAGAGCTTAGAACAGGTGTTCTTGTTTCTGCTTTACCTGGATGTGAGAAGAATTTAGTGGAAGACCTTGTTGATATGGTGCAGGTGGTGTTTGCAGGTAGCTGCTATTCTGTCCACAAAGGTCCATATGTTGTTGAGCTCAAATTAACCTGGATGTGCAGGTGGCACTGTACAGTCATTTATATCTTCATGCATTACTTCTCATGAAGACAACAGGTCTGCTAAACACAAGAGCAGCCAAGTGTACTGCAAAAAATCCAGAATGAAGTTTGGCAGCTTCCCAACAGATTTTGCTAGTAAAGTAGCAGTGACTCTCACATGATCTCAGTGTTGGCACCCTCTCAGTTACCAGGCTGCCTTCAAGCCTGGGCTCTCTGCAGGGCTGCCATCCCACCACAGCCCTGCAGTAACGCAGGACCAAGCTGAAAGACTGTGAAGCCCTGGGCTGTGCTGTCTGGGTGAGTGATGCTCAGTACCATACCTTGTGTGCAGCCTGCACAAGGGCCACAATACCTACTGATAAATATATCATGGTGAACTGATTCAAATGATGTAATTTTAAGATTACATGATGGGCATCATGATGATGCTATGGACGCTGTCTATGGCCCCTGGTGCATTTAAGGATGACTTTGAGGACATAACTAGCAGAGAAAGAAGCAGTAGCAGATCATCATCTTCTGCACAGCATTGCAGATCCCTATAACCTGAAGACTTACAATGGATCCATCTCAGATGGACAGCTAACTGATTAGGAGGAGTCTGGCACCACCATGCCCCCCAGAAACAACCTCCTCAATCTTTGTGAGCTTGTGCCAAAGTATGTACGACAGATTTCAGCAGCAAGCTTCGAGGAGGAGGATGGCTGCCAACTAGAGTTATTCCAGACATGCAGAACTTAATAGTCCCTTCACCAGGTAATAGTTTCCATTCCTCTAAACAAGAACAGTCACCTGATTCATGACTCTGAAACTCAGAGGAAGCTTAGACAAAGGATCATGAACTGGAGGTCTACAGGGGCAGTAGCTCCTTAAACGCACAATTTCCTTAAACTGTACTCATCTGGAACCATTCATCTAGTAAGATTTTCCCATAGCATCTCTCTGCCATCATTTGCTAAGAATAAGAAGCACCAGTAGCAGCAGAAAGAGCAGAAAGCCTCTGTTGATAAAAAAAACCTCTATCGTCGCTATAGGTGAGCCAAGGGTATAGCTCCCTTTTAAGGTATGTTTACATTATCATGCATGCAGCAAGCAAGAGTGGGGACTAGGCATGCCTACTGGGCAACAGCAGTGTGTGGCTGAGCACTGTTATAGTTTGTTCCTCGTTACATGCACTACCCAGCCCGTTCCAGAGCATGCTGGCATCTACAGTCAGTGCAAGGCAGTCTTCACCGAGCAAAGCATGAATTGGCCATGGGCATAAAATATGTCACTTTTTATTCATCTGGGGTCTTCAGTTCTTCATCACTAGCAAATAATATTTTATATGCTACAAGGAAGTTTCCTGTTTTACCAGAACTGAATGGCCTTCCTAAAATTCAAGGTCTATCAGCAAGTATCAGGCCCACAGTCATGGTCCATCTGGCTCAAGAGCTCTTAGATCTGGTTACAGTAATTTGGCAGCACAGAAACTCACCTGCTAAGATACTCCACAGTCAACACTTTTGCTGAGTTGAGAAAAAGCATAAGAAACCTTTGCACCTGAAAGCTCTGGTTTTCCTAACTATGAAACTGGAAAATCTGACTGCACAATGTGGCTCTTCCCTCCCCAAATGAAAAAGCAAGCAAGCAAACAAACAAAAAACCTTGCAGCTGTTCCTTCAGGCATGTGGCTTGCTTTCATTCTCATTGCTGTCTGCTGATATGTCCTAACTGATGGTAGTTCATTCAGTCACTGCTGATTTGTATGGCTTCAAGAGCCAAATAAGTTAGTTCCCAGATGAGTCAGGACCAAAAATGTCTCCTGCTTTTTCCCTTTGATCGATAACTTCCCACCTAGCTCCTCCAGCCAAGGTGCAGCACCACTGACTCATTTTGATACAGCTCCTACCCCTTTTTCCCACTGTTGTGGTTTATATAGTTGCTTTATCACCCTGTGACTCCTTCCCGCCCGGGGAAGGGGTTCAGGAAAAGGAAAGGAGATTCATGGGTTGAAACAGAAATATATATAATAAGAATAATAATAAAAGTTAATAAGAATATTAATATAAAGTACACAGAGTTATACTCAGTGAATATTGTGGGTGAGTAGGCTTCAGGGGTAGGATGGTCTGTCTTGAGATATCAGTCATGGAAGTGGAAAGAAGGAGGAGGAGGGAGGAAGAGCAACAGGGCTGCCCCCAGCAAACTCTCAGATTTATAGCGAATGTGACATTTATGGTATGGAATAATCATTAATGGGTCTGCCCTGGCTTTTGCTTCTCCCAGTCTCTGCACCTGTTTATCTCAAGATTGTCAAAGACTTCGACCACTGTGGTAACCTGCATACCAGTGTTAGCTGAAAAGCCGTAAGAAAGATTTTATCAACTTTGTTCCCATAAAATAGTGTTGTAGTCCTTACAAAATTGCAGTATTCCTCAACAGAAAACTGACTCTGAAATTCCATTCCACTAAACCAGGACACCTATCCATTTTATCCTTTATCTTTATCATGCAAACGCCTCATTTCTCCAAAAAGGAAGGTATTGTGCAAGGGCAAAATATACCATGCACATAAAATAAAAAAGAATGCCAAAAATATTATAACTAGATAAACATCCTCACAGAAGGTTCAGGATTTAGGTCAGTGATTATTTCACAGATGAGGAGAAATAGTGCTAAAAGAAAGAAAGAATTAAAGTAACAGTGATTTTATAAAAAATGCTTAGAAACATTTCTTCTTTTATCACAGGAAAAATAAAAAGGAACACCAAAGAAAATACATCAAAGATAGTAACCTCTTTTCTACAGAATTACTCTAAGGAAAATTCAAAGTTCAAAATTAGTCATTAAACTTTGCAAGAATAATCGTGCAGTAGTATACATACATCTTGGCTAACAGCCAGCTTAGTAAAACTAAAGCTGGGGTTAAATTTCTGTTGCCTTCTGTTGGGCCAAGATTCAATTAAACTGTACATAAGATTTCTTTTTATTCCCTGCTTCTTTCATACAAGAAAAAAGACATGGTGGAGCACTTACCATAGTAATGGAGAGACACGCCATTTTAAACAAGTTGCTTTCTCAACTTTGGTAAATGAAGGATGAAAAATTGTTTCGAAAATCCTAGCAGAAGTGTCCTCCTCATTGCTACTAAGAAAGGTGATTGAACTTGTGCCATCTCACAAAGAACTGTCAGATGTTTCAAACCCACACAGCTCCTCAGGGCATTCAGTACATATGAATCAAGGACATTGGTTATGTGCTTTGGATCAGAGTGCTGATAATATGCATACTGAATGCAACTCAGACATAAAGGATTTCATTTATGTTCTCAGAGCATACTGCTTCAAGCACAAACCAAAGTATTTTCTCTGGGATTCAAGCTGCATATAGTCCCCTAAGTACAGTTTCATGTCGCAATGTATGTTTACGGCATCTGAGAACTATAGCTAATTCTTAACCACAATGAAATTTTTGATCAATACATACTGTCCCATATTTAGATTACTACACATAATTTTCAAGCTTTTGTTCAGATCTCATCCAAAGACTGAAATTTTAAATACTCTGGGCAATGATGATCAGTTAAGCTTTCCTATTAATAATTACTGGTTTTACTGAATCTGACAATTAGTAATTATCTAGTGAAAAACACTCAAAGAATTATTCCCGAGCTTTAAGTGTCTGAAATAAACCACTAAAAGCAACCAATAAAAAGGTAAATAATTGTAACAGATCTTATTCTTACTGTACAGTATCTGAGTACATATTCTGAACCCGAGTTCTGTCTATAAGCTCAAGAAAAAAAAATGAAATTTCAATGGCTACTATCATTTTAAGTCTACATTAATGCTGTAGATTTTCTTCAAGTACTTGTTTAAATTAGAGTTGACACCTATTTCAAATCATGCCTTTCTGAAATCCTTATTAATAAGTCACCACTATTTTAAAATATTCATCATCAAAATTAGGTCAGATGATTAAGGGATTATTTCTTCAAAGCCTGAAATTTAGAGTGTCTGAACACCCACATTTTCAGTTACTTAAGTGGAAGAAGTATTTCCTCAAAAGCTACATGATCTCATGGATTAACTTCAGACATGAGAGGCATCAGATTCTGAGCTCTGTTTGCTTTTATTTACTTATTTACATTAACTTTTTTTTTTTTTACTTAGCATTAGAAATATTTAGATAGAAACTAGGTGTATGTCATTTATTCTGCTTTACTGATCGGGATGCTATCAACTTTGGGAAGTTAAATTATATCCTCAAGGTGTGAGTAACAATTTACCAAATTGTCGTCTGCCATTCTGTATTCTCTTCAACAGCACACTGTGCATGTAAGTGTGTGGTGGGAAAGGTGGGAGAAAAGGATGGGGATCTCACTAACTGAGTGTCTGCGTCCCACCAAAATCAAATCAAAACCAAAACAAGCAAAAAAGAAAGCAAGCAGCCTTCTTAGTGACAGCATAAACATATAATCACTACAAAACAAATAGTGGAAGATTAGCAAAATAAAGCTGTGATCTGTCCAAGGCTTACCATTAATAGATGCATTATACTTAATTTTCAAAATATCACACACTCCCCAAAAAGCCTATGAGGTGTCCAGGCAGACCTTCAAAAAATATGGACATAGAATAAAAGAGTTTATTCATATTTAAAACTAACATACTTTTTCTTTTTCTGGACAGTATTTTTGTGGAAAATATGAATATGGCATACTTCTCTCCATCACCTCACTTTTCTTCAATCACTTCTTGGAGCTAAAAGGATTTCCACTCATCTTTTGCCACTTAAACTAACAAGATCCTGAATTCTGCAAGAATATTACTGTTTCCTTCCCAGTAGCCAGTTCCTTCTCCAAAAACTCATTATAGAATTACAAGATGTGTTCCTATCTCCCTTAGGGTTTATAAACACAATTCCTCATAAACATTAAAGTGAATGGATACCACGGTTGAATAACATGTAGTAACAGTACATTACTAAATTTGAAAGTGTGACCTATTTGGTACATTCACAGATTACTACAGAAATAAGAGTGCTGTACAAAATTTAAAATTTACAAAATGTGCTAATATATATAAACATATACAAACACACACAGAGCAATAAATTGTGTGTACATCCAAACACATACATAGACTATTGTATTCATAAATATAGATTAATGCACTATACAATATTTAAACTGAGCAATTTCTGAAGAATGATCTAATCAAGCAGGAAGGTTTAAAGGTGCCACATAACTACACATGTAAGTATGCCCTTTCTGCTGACCTTACAATGCACTTAGTATCTTGTACTTCACTAATGCTGTTTCTACCACTAGAAGCAATTTATTCTACCTCACGTTCATCAAGTGCTCATAAATCAGCGTTAGGCTACTTTTTTACTGAGTTGCTGATTTTTAGCCAGCAGACAGCAGCAGCATTTGGATTCAAAGTCTAATATTGGCACACATATTGATTTTAATTAGTCTAATTAGTTCATTACACTAAAAATCAAACAGACCATTTATTACATTCCCAACTAATGACATACGATCAAGGATTTAATATGATAATGAGTAAGATCAATTATCACTCATAAAGGAAGTCATTAACAAGTGTAAACACTGCCAAACTGAATACCATTACAAATTATGAAGTCATAGCTAGGTCATTTGCATAAGCATACTAATTTTATTTCATTATATCCCTTCCATTTAATACTCCAGATACCTTTCATAAAGCTCACTTTTTCATGAGACTTGATTCACAGCTGTAAACTCAGTTCTTACTCTCAGTAATGCAGTTGTTCACTACATAGTCCTTAAACTCCATGCTATTAAATCAAAGTTCAAGCAAACCAGACAATGTCTATGGACCCTCTCAGAAAATATTATGGAATATTACAAGAAGGAAATGAGGTTTCCTGTTGTACCAAAGTGGATCCAGGAGTACTTCTCTACTGGGGAAAAAACAAGGACTACCTTCTTTGTGGTCTGGGATATTTCATATGCAAAATGAGCTAGTGATAGAAGCCCGCTCTGCCATAGTTGTTTAGCAGTATCAAGAGAAGGAAGCAACATGCACCAGAGTATTTTCACTTTACTGTAAGAACTGTAGATTTCAAACTTCTAAAATAAAATGTACAACTTGAACTGTAAGTAGTTAAATCTTCTACTCTCCTTAAAATTTCAGTATTTAATACTGAACTTAATTCTTTTTGAATTTTTCCAATATCCCTGTCACCATAATTATCTATTCGGTATCTGACAAAAGCATCCAAGATGACAAACAAATTCATAGCAATTATATTTTCTATTATAGCAGAATCATCTCTATGTGGTGCAAAACAATCAAGAAAATAAAGGATAAGCCCTCAATGTGCCAAAATTATTCTCCTCCTGTTCTAGTTTACAATTGTTCCTTTGGAAATTCTCTATATCAGAATACATTCATTGAATACATAATTAGAGAACTACGTATCACATGTATGTATCACACGCAACTCAGCATAATTCCATATATTATGAAATACATAAGGAATTTTTTTCATTTGTTGTATCTTTATAAGAAATTTTAAAAAAAATAAAATTAGCTATCACCACACATCACAGGAAGAGCAGCTCTGTGCCATGGAAACTATGATAGGTGTACAGTCTGGTTTTCTCTTATCTAAAGAACAAATATCACTATGCATGTCAAATTGGCCAAGCAGCAAAGCAAAGGAAATAATCAAATAACACACATGCAAAGCCAAATTTGTATTTAAGCAAAGAAAGTATAAAAAAATTTTAACAGGTTAAATGTAATCTTTAAACTAGATTTGAAGGGGGGAGGGGGAAAAGGGGATAAAACACAACTCACTAGTGATGAGCCTGTGGGTGAAGCGCTGACATGTATGGGACAGTGCACTAGTGAGACTCTTCGGACTACTGTCCCAGTGGAGGTAGGGGATGGAGTTCCATATAGCAACCAAGGTGCAAGGGTCACTGACGGGTTATTAACCATGGAAGCCCCTGAAAATGGCTTGGCAGAAATTAGGACTGCTCCCTGTGAAAAACCCGACTGAAGTGTGTCTATACCAATGCATGCAGCATGGGCAATAAGCAGGAGGAACTAGAAGCTATTGTGCATCGGAATAACTACGATATAGTAGCTATCACAGGAACATGGTGGAATGAGTCACACAACTGGAGTGCTGCCATTGATGGGTATAAGCTTTTCAGAAGGGATAGGCAAGAAAGGAAAGGTGGTGGGGTGGCCATGTATGTTAGGGAATGCTATGACTGCCTGGAGATTAGCGATAGTGACAACAGGGTTGAGTGCCTATGGGTGAAAATCAAGGGGAAGGCCAACAAGGCAAATATCATGGTGGGTGTTTGTTATAGATCAACCAACCAGGATGAAAAAATAGACAAAATATTCCATAGGCAGCTGGGAGAAGCCTCGCGATCGGTTCCCCTTGTACTTGTAGGGGACTTTGACTTCCCAGATATCTGCTGGAATTATAATACAGCAGAGAGGGAACAGTCCTGGAGGTTCCTGGAGTGTGTGGAAGATAACTTCCCGACGCAGCTGGTGAAGGAGCCCACATGGGAAGGTGCTCTGCTGGACCTGCTGTTTGCTAATAGAGAAGGTCTTGTAGGGGATGGGATGGTTGGAGG
>NW_010190446.1:0-1385 GCF_000695765.1 Mesitornis unicolor | reverse complement strand
CTGACCCCCATGTCCCCGCTGGCAGTGGGAGGAGCTGAGCGGCCTGGACGCGGAGCTGCAGGCCTGGGTGCGCACCTTCGAGGTGTGCTCGGCGCTGGCCCCCCCGGGCCCCCCCCCCAACAGCTGGCTGCGCTCCCGCTGGGTCCCGCGGGGGGGCGCCACCCACGTCTACGCCGAACTGCGCTTCACCCTGCTGGCCTGCGACAGCCTGCCCCGCCCCCGCCACACCCGGCACGCCCGGCACGCCTGGCAACAGCGCCACAGGCACCCGGATGGGCCTGGCAATGGTGATGGGGATGTCCCTGGCAACAGCCTTGGTAAGAGGGATGACCTTGGCAACGGCCTTGGCAACCGGGATGTCCTTAGCAACAGCCACGGCAACCACCATGGTGATGGGGATGTCCTTAGCAATGGCCTTGGCAACCGGGATACCCTTAGCAACGGTCTCAGTGACCACCGTGACAACTGGGATGGCCTTAGCAACGGTGATGGGGATGCCCTTGGCAACCTGGATGTCCTTAGCAACAGCCTTGGCAACCAGGATGCTCTTGGCAACAGCAACGGGTATGCCCTTGGCAACCAGGATGCCCTTAGCAACGGCCATGGCAACCAGGATGTCCGTAGCAACGGCCTCAGTGACCACCACAGCAACGGGGATACCCTTAGCAACGGTGGTGGGGATGCCCTTGGCAACCGGAATGTGCTTAGCAACGGCCTTGGCAACCAGGATGCTCTTGGCAACAGTGATGGGGATGCCCTTGGGAACCGCGATGCCCTTGACAACGGCCATGGCAACCGAATTGCCCTTAGCAACAGCCTCAGTGACCACCAAGACAACCAGAGTGTCCTTAGCAACGGTGATGGGGATGCCCTTGTCAACCTGGATGCCCTTAGCAACGGCTTCAAAAACCACGATATCCTTAGCAATGGCCTTGGCAACGGCCCTAGGAACCACGTTACCCTTAGCAACAGCCTCTACACCCGCAATATCCTTAGCAACGGCCTTGGCAACGATATTAACAATAACATTTCTCTTAGCAACACCGTTAACAATCACCACGTGCATAGCAAGCGCTCTAACAACCACGTTCCTCTTAGTAACAGCCTCTACAACCACAATATCTTTAGCAACGGCCTTCGCAGCACCAGTAACAACCACCACGTCCATGGCAACGGCCTTGGCAACGGCCCTAACAGCAACCTTACCCTTAGCAACACCCTTGACAACCACCATTTCCATAGCAACAGCCTTGGCAACAGCTCTAACAACCCTGTTCCCCTTAGCAACAGCCTCTACACCCGCAATATTCTCACCCACGGCCTTGCCAACGGCCCTAGCACCACCACCCCCCTTAGCAACAACCCCAACAACCCCCGTCCTCGCC
>NW_010190445.1:0-245 GCF_000695765.1 Mesitornis unicolor | reverse complement strand
TAGCCAAACACAGAAAGGCACAGCCCAAAGCTTTGTTTGACTACAGAAGCACATCCCATGGAAGGAGAAATCCAGCTACAGCTTTCAGTCCAAACTCCTTTCTGGTGTGAGTTAGAGTCAAACGTTTGCCATATTGAAACGAGGGTGTGGGCAGCTCCAGAGAAAGCCAACTTGTAGGCCCACAAAGGTTTCATCCGGGACTTCCTTGATTCCCTGGCAAACGTTTGTCTCTAACTCACAGCAGA
>NW_010190444.1:0-417 GCF_000695765.1 Mesitornis unicolor | reverse complement strand
GGTCTTCCTGGTCTGGTGGCCTGTAGCAGACTCCCACTATGATGTCTCCTTCCCCTGCCTTTGTTACAAGGGGCCTCAAGCAGGCATGCACTCAAGGACATGTTTTCTTAAAAAAGAACCCTTTTAGCCAGTACAATACATGTTTTCTTTATAATTGGAGCCAACTTAGTAATTGGAGCCGAAACATCTTGGCACACTGATAAGTTCTAGTATATTTTGAAGAACTGCAGATAGACTAGGAGATACTGGTTGATAAGGGAAATCAAGGAATTAATCAATAAAGTTAAAAAACAAGAACAGTAAGAGTACCTCTTCAGATCCTCCAGGGACCACCAGAGACTACTAAAAGACCCCTTGTACGCAAGTGCAGTTGATTTGAGAATGACTAAGCAAATATTTAAATGCATTAAAATTATA